>NW_006921666.1:1846680-1876206 GCF_000298275.1 Orycteropus afer afer | reverse complement strand
TTTTTTTTTTTTTTTCCTTTTAAATTGGAGAATGAGTCTTGAAAGATTTATATGTGGTTCCTAAGCAAATAAGGTATGGAAGGAAGTAGGAAAGGAGAGACAACATTTCCACAAGCAGAGAGGTTAGCATTCTATTTGCTTCAGATCTTTATTGTAAGCATTTATATGGCTAAGACCACACTTTGTTTAAAATTTGTACCCTGTGTATTTGTTTAACTTTGTATGCTAGTCATTTTCCATATTAGGAAAAAAAATATTGGATTCCTAGTCGCCTTCAGTAGTGTGCACATTATGGTGGTCAGTTCTTGGGGAAGAGTTCCTCCTGTTGAGTCCGTTGCTGAAAGCTGTTATAGACCTGATAAGGACTTAATCTTCATTTATTTAATCGAAGTATTGCTGGATGATGATCTTGAAAATTTACTTGTAATGGACCAAGTTTTTACCATGTTCATTTGTAACATATTTAATATATGTAATTATATAAAAAAAATTATAGCATCATCATTACATTAATTGGCTTTAAATCAAACTCAGAATGCCATTCCTAAGTGTTTCTAACATTGTGAAATTGAATTACTCACTTAGCCTCTTGAAACTTTGGTAAAGAAGAAAGTGTATAATAAAACCCCAAACTCAAAATCAAACTCACTGCCATTGTGTCAATTCCAACTCTTAGTGACCCTATAGGACAGAGTAGAACTCACCCATAGGGTTTCCAAGGCTGTAAATCTTTATGGAAGCAGACTGCTTCATCTTTCTCCCATGGTATGGCTGGTGGGTTTGAACCTCTGACCTTTTGGTTAGCGGTGAAATGCTTTAACCACTGTATCATCAGAACTCCTTAAGTGTATGAGAGGTACTTAATAAATATGAGTAGTGGTAGATATTATTTTAACTAGTAAAAGAATATTTGATATTTATTAAGTGCTTATCATATTTATGATATTCTACTAGGACCATTTTAAGGATACCATAACTTTAAGCATTCCAGCATCCTTAGGAAATATACACTACTCTTGTCCTGAGTTTAACAATGAAAAAACTGAGCTCACACAGTGAGGAAGCAACTGAGTGACAAGGACCTTGTCACAAAGGTTCATATTCTGAACAGATTTGCTGCTATGTTGTCATTATTAGAAATAGAGTAGAAAGCGTGAGAGCTGGAATTTCATGGGACTGCCTTGATTTTTGGGTCTCACAAGGTTTCCAGTCTACCACTTTTCTTTCACTCATTTTAATGGAAAATATTTTAGTCTTCCTTCTCTGACAGGTTTCTGTCTTATACAGGTTCTTGCTTTCACAGGTTTTACTGTAATAATAGATTAAGCTCTTTATTACTTACTAGACTGGGGTCCTTAATTCCAGGTGGTCAGCTCTACACAGAAGCCAAATTGCATAAGAATATAAGATTGGAAAAGGGAAGCTCTGTGTTATTGGTTCTTAATTTTTGTCCTATTCTGGTGGCATTCTGAACACTTTAGGTATTTCTGTCTTAATACCCAGGTAAGGCTATTCGATTATATTTTCCTGATTAACTGCATTAGAAAAAGCACTATCTTTCTCCTATGACCCCAGTTAGCTCTGTTGGTGCAGTGGTTAAGGGCATGGCTGCTAATTGATCAGTCAGTGGTTCAAACACACCAGCTTCTTCATGGGAGAAAGATGCAGCAATCTACTTTCATAAAAATGTACAACCTTGGAAACTCTATGGGGGCAGTTCTACTCTGTCCTATATGGTAGCTATGAGTCAGGATCAGCTCAATGGCACTGAAGTTTTTTGGGGTTGACTCAAAACTTGTGATTTCCACATGTTTATTATATTGCAAATCCAGTACATACAGGAGAGTGCATGAGACCATGTTACCTTCGACAAGTTAATTCCTCTGTGCCTCTAAACTGATGGTAATTACAGGTCATATCTCATCAGATTGTTGCAAACATCGAGTTAGTAATTGTGAAGTTTTAGTACATGGTGTGTATCAGGGCCTAGAGAACTGTGAGCTACTCTTTGAATGCAATTTTCAAAAAATAAAAAAACATGATTCATACAAATATAGTTTTCAAAAAGCTAAAACTGTAACTCTCATACAAATATAGAATGAAAATGTGTCATATTTATCTTCTTAATAAGGGAAACGAGAATGATAAAATTGGAGCTGCTTATTTATAGGCATTAAAGAGAATATAAATTTAGGTTAGAGATAAAACTGTTTAATAGCCAACAGGGCAAAACCACCTTAATGTTTGGTATTATCTTTTCTATTATTAATCTTTTCTAGATTAATAGATCAGCTCACAGAGTCAGGCCCTAATTAATAGTAAAGGTTGTTGTTGTTAGGGATCGTCAAATCGGTTACGACTCATAGCAACCCTGTGTACAACAGAGTGAAACACTGCCCAGTCCTGGGCCACCCTCACAACTGTTGCTATGCCCGTTGTTACAGCTGCAGCAATCCATCTTGTTGAAGGTCTTCTTCCTTTTCACTATCTACTTTACCAAGCATGATATCCTTCTCCAATGTCAAACACAATCTCCCCTAGAATTAAAAACCATGGATGGACTTGTTAACAATGCCTCTCCCTCCCTATGTGAGCGATGGCAGTGAGTTGTGCTTTTGTTTTGTTTTTAATATGAGATTAGAAAGACTCTTGCCCAATCTTTTCTCTATATTTTGGGTAATTTTATGAACATTCTCACTATCTAGTCAACTCTTTGCTTTGTTTTTTTTTGTTTTTTTTTACTTTGAATATGTCTCTCGCACACAATTATCTTTAATTTCTTTCACCACATAACTATGTACCAATCATTGTGCTGAATTTGCTATGCCTTTTTATCATTTAGACCTCAGGACAACCGTAGGAAGTAGAAACTCTTATTATCCCAGTTGCACTGTCAGAGCTGGGCCACAAAGAAGTGAAAGTATTGGCACTAGGTCAAAAACATGAGGTGGAGGCACAAAGATCAGTTCTGCTTGTCTGACTGCAAAGGCTGGGCTCCTGGCTACAGATATGTTTTAAGAGGAAATACTGAACTCATCAAGAATTTAATTTTACGTAGATCCACAATCAATACGCTTGAAGAAGCAGTCAGGAAATCAAATGACATTGCATTGGGCAAATCTGCAAAAGATCTCTTAAGTATTGAAAAGCAAAGATGTCACTTTGAGGACTAAGGTGCACCTGACCCAAACCATAATATTTTCAATCACATGCAAAAGCTGGACAATGAGTAAGGAAGACCAAAGAAGAGTTTATGCATTTTAATTATTGTGTTCATGATTGAATATACCATGGACTTCCAAGACAAACAAAAATGAACAAATTTGTCTTGGGAGAAGTATAGCCATAATGCTTCTTGAAAGAGAGGGTGATGAGATTTCATCTCATGTACTTTGGACATGTTGTCAGGCAAGACCAGTCCCTGGAGAAGGACATCACGCTTGGTAAAGTAGAGGATCAGTGTAAAGAGGAATATGCTCAAGGAGTTGGACTGATACAGTGGCTGCAATAACGGGCTCAAACAGAGCAAGCATTGTGAGAATAGTGCCGGACTGGGCAGTGTTTCTTTCTTTAAACATAGGATCATGATGAGTTGGAAGTGACTTGATGGCATCTAACAACAGAAACAACAATAGTTCAAGGGAAAATAGTCTCTATAATTCAGGAGCCAGTCCTTTGGCAGCACTTATCATGAATTGTTGCAATTTATGGCCTCACTAATTTCATTTCAGCCACCTTCAGCATGCTGTATTTGTAGATCATTTTTATTGCTTATGTTTAATTATAGCCCATTTATTTCTAGTGTGCTTGGCTAGTTACTTATTGATAGTGATGGCAATAATCTACTAAGCGTCTATTGGTTCACAGAACATAATTTTTATATTACCTTGTTAGTCACATACAGGTACAATTTTAATGTATTTGTCAATATAGACTTGTAATTTCCTGCATTTATTTCCATATCTAAAGTGAAAGATGATACAAACATAGTTATTTTGTCTTGGAAAATAGAGCTAACAAACAATTTGTTCCCTCCCCTCATTTTTCTCCCTTATTGTTTAAAATGGGCATTTTTGATTCAGGTAAAAATCACATTCAGCAAAATCAGATGTTGTGTACATTATGACAAATGTTTACACCCATGTCACACCCCAATTAAAATAGAGAACAGTTTCATCACTCCAGAAAGTTCCCTTGTACCCTTCTATCCAGTCCCTCTCCTTACTATAGCCACCATTGTTCTCATTTTTATCATCCTACAGTAATTTTAAATATGGATAAATGGAACCATACTATCTGTGCTCTTTTGTGCCCATTTTCTCTATCCAGGTGTTTGTTTTTAAGATTCATCCATGCTGTGCATATATTCTAACTTCATTGTTCTCTGCTGACTCTCAGCTTCATCTCCTCAACTCAGAAACCCTCCACTTGGGTTTCCCCTACCTACTCCATGGGGCAGAAATTCTCTCAAGACAGTGAGCCAGAGCAGTTTTAGGCTTTTCCTGTTCTTCCATTTCTCTCAGGAATCATGTCCTCCTTTACCTGATGTCTAATGCCTTATACATCATTATCTCACGTGGTTTGTGCCTTTCTTGGTTGCTTCAGGTCAGATTGTAAATCCGACTAAGATAGAGCAACCTCTGTTACTTCATGCAAGCCGGAAGTTGAGATCAGCCTGTTTGTTTATTTCGAATTGACTACATCTTTTCACTATGAGATTTGAGCGGGATGAAGACATACCTCAAACCACAAGGGATGACTTGAGGCTTTTGCATCAATCCAGGAACAGCGCTGGCAGTATTTAATATTCTGGGACCTGTTTCTGTGGAGGATCATTCAGTCGCAGGCCTTCTGCAGTTAATGAAAATGCTGCAAGAAGCTGTACAAAGCTGTTAAATACCTGCGAGTGCGTCTCCATCAAGAGTTTCTTCATTTGAGCTTCTGTAGTGAGATCCCCATTGTTTTTTCCCTCCAGTCCCTCTGACAACACTTGATTAAGCTCGGTGGGCACAGGGATTGATTTGGCTCCTGAACAACTGTTCTTACTATTTTCGTTACCCAAAATTATAGTCTGCTTTCTCGCCTTTCTTTATCCTGCGAATCTTTGGTACCTCATGTGTTGTTGCCAAATGAAATTAACAAATGTTTTCAAACAACAACAACAAAAATTGGAGACTTCAAGAAAAAGGAGGTGTTTGTATGCCAGGTAGTCTTTTGGCCATAGACTGTCTCTATTTTGATCTCTGGACCTGGTCTGTCCTTATTATGTTGTTGCATTGTCCACAAAAGAAACATGACCTTGAGCGAGACCTTTCATTGCTATCCTTTTCAGTTATGAACTTTTTGTTGGCTTTTTTTTTAATCATGAAAATTACACATTTTCACTGTTGGAAATCTGGAAGATACATAAAAGTACAAGACAGTGGAGGAAAAAGACCCTCATCATTTTTATCAACCTTTAACATAACATTATTTTAGAACATGAGTGGTGTCAAGCACATACTAATGTGATGATGTGGTTGGATAAATAACATGGATAAATGACTGAGACTTTTATATTTTTCAAGTCTGAGTTGTGCAAAAGTTCTAGTCTTCTTTGTGAAATGAGTACATTTATGTAAAGACTGGGAGTTTTCTTGCCAGAAGGAATGTTTTAGCCACGGAAGAATTACAATGAATATCCCAACATGCAATTTTCTTCTTCAGATGAAAAATGGAAATGTCAAAATGTTTTCATTTCTTTTTTCTCTTGCCCTTTATATCTTTTCATAGAAAGCCTTGCAATATCTGAACAGTGCTACATAGGTGCATCAACATATGAGTGAAACGGTTTTGTAGTGGGTGTGGTTGGAAGGAAAGTGTTCTGATAAGGTGCAGTGTGGTACAAACCGTGAATACGTTGGTTACTAATTGAAAGGTTGGATTTCCACATCCATCTCAAGATGCCTCAAAAGAAAGGCCTGCAAAAAAAAAAAAAAAAAACATCAGCCATTGAAAACCCTGATTTGGCTCCTGAACAACTGTTCTTACTATTTCTATGATCCACCTGCAGTCACCATAAGTTGGAATCAACTAGGTGACAACTGGTCAGGTAAAGTGGGAAAAGAACTTCGTGGGCCCCAAATATGTATGTGTGTGTGTGTGTGTGTATGCCGCTCTTTTTCAAAGTGATGTTTTGGTTTATTGCACATGTTGAGAGTTCTTGTAATGGTCTAGATACTGAAGAATGTAAAGTACAAAGGTACTTTGATTTTTTCATACCCTGAATTGTAAAATTTTTATAACTATGCAGGAAAACTCAGCCAAAGCTGGTAAACCCTTCGAAACTACTCCCAGGAGCACTGGTAAGAAACAATAGCATCTGACTCTAGGCATGGTTTCATAGTAAAGCCACTAGATGCACTTCATGTCAATCTAGAATTGCAGTTTTACCCAGGTGTGCTTACCTGAGTAAAACCAAGTGCAGGTTATGTAAATAAGAAGTAGGTGTACCTTTGCACCTATTGTTGTTGTTGTTTGCCATTGAGTCAATTCCAACTAACTGCAGCCTTATATGATACAGTAGAACTGTCTCAGAGGGTTTTCTAGGCTGTAAACTTCATGGGAGCAGTTTCCCAAGTCTTTTCACCTGAGGAGCCACTGGTGGGTTCAAATTGCTGACCTTTCAGTTAGCAGCCAAGCACTTAACCTTTGCACCACCAGGGCTCCCATGCCTATGAGCAAATATAAATTTTCTTCACTCAGGCCCCCTCCAGTTTTTTAAAAATAATTTTGCTACCTGTATACCTTTATTTCTATGCGTTCCAGATTTCTGCCTGAATTTTTAGTTGCATCTTAATTAGACAGTTGTATTTCTGTAAATGTAAAAGTAATATGTCAACCTGTACCACAGATCCAGTGATCTGTCTGCCTTTGATGATTTGCCAGAAAGCCCCCTTACCTGCCAGAGTACTCATATTTGGGATGTAGTTTTATCTCTGAATAGGGATTTAAGCAGGGATACATCATCTTGGATTTATTTTTCGTACAAATAATCTTTTTTTTTTTCCTCCTCTCCTGATTTAAAATTCCCATATGGCTACTCTAAGCTGGCACTCAAGTGTGTCATGTGTTTAAGGCTTACATCCATGCCTGGGGCTGAGGGCCTTTGGAGAAGGACCTGAAGTTCAATACACATGTAATGCACACATACCTATTGTCCCTGACTCATGAGAAATCCAGATAACAGAGCAAATTGAAAGCAGTTTATTAAAACACAGGAATTTAAGCAAACACACTCTCAGTGTTGGAAGAGACTTTATTGCCATTCCCATAACACACCACATGTATTTTCAACATCTAACTTATTTAATCTGCATTTGGATTAATTTAGCATATTTTCCTATTTTATACAGTTTAATGAACAATAAACACAGCTATAACCAAATTTCACAGCTATTTCCCAGTGTGGGGTAACATTTTGCATTTAGTTAGATTCGGTTTCCTAGGTAATATTTGATTGTGGCTGTTTCTAAAGCTGTATCTCTTGTAACAGTGAATGTTTTGGTGGCAAATTCTTCAGACACAGAACAAGGCAAGGAGGAGTAAGTTACTCTGAAACACTATTGAAGGCAAGGTCATGAAAATTAACTGAGCAAAATGGATGTGCTAAAAATTATTCTCCCTGCCGTTTCCCTTGGCAGTTTTTGAGAGCCCCATTATTGGTCTCTGCCTTAGCCTCTCAGTGCTGCTAGAAGAGAAATAGCACAAGTGGCTGACTTTAACAAACAGAAATTTATTTTCTCACAGCTCAGAAGGTTAGAAGTCCAAATTCAGAGTGCTGGTCTCAAGGAAGTCTCTCCCTGTCACTCGGGTGGAAAATCCTTGACTCAGCTCTTTAGCTTTTTTCTTGATATTCTTGGTCATCTCCATGTGGCATGGCTCTTTCCCTCCTTTTGGGCTTACTTCCTTCTGTGCCTAATACGCTCCTTCATATCTCCAAAGTGATTGCTTTAAGACATACCCTCCACTGATACGGTCTCCTTAACATAACAAGGAAACCCTGTTCCCATGTGGGATTACATCCACAGGTATAAGGGTTATGGTTTACAGCACATGTATTTCAGGGACATAACTCAATTCATAACAGTTTCCTCACTTTTAATTCTGTGATCTATTCTATGTACCAGCTGCAGGTTAATCTTTGCAAAAACAGTTTTGTGTTGTGTTTTCTGTTTTTGTGTTTCTGTTTGTTTTAGTTACCTAGTGCCACTCTGACAGGAATATACCACAAATGGGATGCCCCTAACAAACAGGAGTTTATTCTTACAGTTTGGAGGCTTTGAGTCCTAGTTCAAAGTGCCAAGCTCTAGGGGCTGGGTGACAGCCCCTCAACCTTGGGCTTCAGCTCTGCCTCCTGCTCCCGGCCCACTGGAGCTAGAGGCTTTTCTTCCTTCAGCTGCTAGCTGCTGATACTGACAAGCAATAAGGCACAGTTCCAATGTTACCAAAGCACATGGCAGACCATTCATTCAAGTCCATTAAGAGTCCCAAGATCAGCAGAGCATGGCAGGCTGTGGAACAAAGACTCAGCTATATATAGGGTTCAAGTGTGCCGTAAGCTAGAGACCATTCCCCAAGGCTGCTTCTTATATACAGGAAGCAGACCACATGCTTAAGGCAGCTACTCCGCTGCTCACAGTAGATTCCACCATGGAGTTGATTACCAGTCTCATCATGGGGAATAAATACTACATCTAGCTGCCCAGCCACTCAACCAGGCCCAGCCAAATTGACAAAAACTTAACTACCACACTGTTCATAAGCCTTCATTGCCCCCCTCCCTATTTCCTGTAGTCCAAAACCTACACCTGGATTTCAAGGTCTTCTATAACCTGCTTTTACATATCTGTCTCTTGACCCACATTTCTTTTAATTTCCATAGCTTCTGTGTCCTGCAGGAACAGCAGCCTTCTCAACATCACTAGCATATTCTGTGATCATTCTGTCCCTGTGCACTTGCAGCTGTAGTTGCTCCTTCCTGGGAGGCTTCCCTCCTCTTCTCTTGCTATTCAAATCTCATCCATACTTTGGGTCAAGTCTTGCCTACTCCTTGAAGTTTCCTCTGACCATTTAGTCCACATTGATCTTTCCTCCAAAATCCCAATGCATTTATATTCAGAACTGAGACACAGCCTGACTCAGCATCTAAAGGAGAATTAATATGGACTTGGGAGTAAAAGCCATGTAGATTCAAACCCTGATACCTTTCCTTCCCTACTAGGTGTACTTTGGCAATTAACTCAAGGTAACCTCAAAATATGTACTTTGTAGAAGTCCCAGTTTTGTACCAAGATTGAAAATAATTTATGGTTAAATAGACTCAGGAAAGAGTTTTGATGGGTTCCATATAGCAGCTTACCTTGGGAATGTAAAATCTCCATCAAAGAAAAATGTTACCTAAAACCAACAAATACAATTTTGAATATTGCTACTTTTGTTTTCTACTTATCCTATTCTCTACCTTAAGTGTGTGTGGGTGAGGGTGTGGGGGTAAGGAGGATAGGTAAGATTACCAGGATTATGTTATTCCATTAGCACTGATGTTATACATATTCTAATTCATAAATTTAAACATATTTGAACTATGGGACTGAATAATTTAACAAAAGTCCTAAGTAGGTTTTTGAGGACTTACAGCCTTTCCTGTAAGTATCCTGATAATTTTAAGGCACTACTTTCATAGGCCCCCAGGAGCATGCTGGAGGATTTTGGTATCCTGAGTAATCTTTAGATTTATTTTTGGTTCTTGCTTGGAATAGAGCAGAATTATTGACCAGTGAATCTTTAGTTCTTGCCACTTTTAAGACAAGGAAACAAAACTGCAATCTTTGCAGCCTCCATTATTACCAGAAAGCTCGATATAGAGTCTTAAATTTGTAGGTATTAACTCATTTTTAAATCCACTCATTTATAGCAGTGAGATATAACCTAATTTAGCTTTCACAGTGGACTATTTACAGTAGATAATTTCATAGCCATCTCTGCCCAACTCAAAACTCGTTGAGCCTGAGGCTCTAAGGCCACCTGGGCTGCGTTTGTTACTGATCTGCTTTAACGTTGAACATGAAGACAGGGTGCAGAAGACCCATAGACAACTTCTTATTCCTGATTCACAGCATAACTCTTGGCAGAGAAAATCAAGGAATCATGAAGTTCGTGGTTTATTGTCTGAGCTGCCTAATGTGCTAATTAAGGCCTGCCGTTGGAAGATGGCTGCACGTTGATATCCAGTGGAGTTTAACTGAACCAGAAGCTATGTCTCAGTGGCATTATTACATACCCATTACCCAGGAGTCCCTCATAATGGGCTCAGCTGCTAACACCAGGGGATTAGACCAAAATCTTAATCATGGTGATTTTGATAATCAGTTCCAAGGAGCAGAATGCTGTTAGCTCTTTGGAACTGATAAAGCAAATAATATTTGAGCAAAGGAAGTATGATGAATGTGAGTATGAAAATGTGGGAAGAGGATTGGTGGCTAGGGGAATCTGAAAGAGAAATTTCAGCCAACTTAACAACTGACACTTCTGAGAATAACTGTGTAGAGTTCGAATTTTCGGACTCTATTTGCTCATTAGCATTTGGTTAGAATACTTATTTAATGAAGATTTAAATTAATTTTAAAGTGGCCTCACATGGGAATGATTTTTTCTCTTTGTAATCAATTTATTAATTAGAGGAAAGTGTGATTTATTCACTTGTGGGCTTTTGCATAGTAGATGTGTGTTTACATAAGTAGTGTTTATTGCTGGGGACAAATATTTGATGTCAAGTAGGTAGTAGACCTCAAATGATTAAGTATTTGCCATCACATTGGGATGTCATTGTTTCACCATCTATTTTTTCCTGAAGTAAATAAACTCCTTTATAGCACCAACATCTATGCCTTAAATAAAATCTAGATACATTATGGCATAGTTACCTAGTACTTCTGTAATAGAAAAACCACCAATGGGCAGCTTTAAAGAATAGAAATTTGTTTTCTCAAAGTCCAGGAGGCTAGAAGTCTGAATTCAGGACGTGGCCCTAGGGGGAGGTACTTCTTTGACTATTTCAGTTTTTAGTAGCAGCCAGCAGTTCTTGGCCTTTGGAGGTATGTAGATGCATCTCTCTCCCTTGTCTGTCTGCCTCTTTCCCCTGCATGTATGTTTCAGTGTCTATTCTGCTTTTGTGAAACTCAGAAGTGATTAGGTTTAGGATCTACTATCCATAACAAGGGAGCTCTGGTAGCATAGTGGCTAAGGCACTTGACTGCTAACCAGAAGGCTGGTGGTTCAAACCCACCAGCCACTCCTCGGAAGGAAGGTTGGGCATTTCTACTTCCCTAGTGATACTGCCTCGGAAACCCAAGGAGGGGTCACTATGAGTTGGGGCCGACTGGATGGCAAACAACAACAACAACATACATAACAAAGGCAAAAAAGCTGTAGCACTGAGAATTTTAGTGTTAGCCATGACATGAAAGGAAATTAGACTATAAGCTACAAGAAGATACAACCAATTATAATATCTGAGATGTTGATGAAGTGGCAAGTATTATGGAATCTACTCCATTTGTCATTTTAAAACTTTGATTACTATTCCTTTTAGCCTTAATGTTGGTTTTGTTTTCGTTTTTTATAATTAAAAAAATTCCCACAGTAAAAATTCTCTGTGTCTGTTTCTCAAACAGCATATAGTGTTCCAGGCATACATTTGGTTTTAAAAAGTGTATGATCATTATTATTGTACAATTCCCATTGCAATGGACTGTTTCAGTGTTCTAGTGTCTCTGATTAAATTTTAATGCCAGGACTCTTGTTGTGTATGACTAAGAACAAGTGTGTTGCAGGTTCTTTCTTTACACAGGCAAAATTGTGGTGAGAACAGTTGTGCTGCTGTGTCCAGACTCCAGGCATCTAGCTGACAGAACTACCAGAAGCTTCTTTCTCTTCCTCTCTCAGAATCCTCTGCAAACTCCCTCCTGCTAAATTGGAATGCCCAAGGCATTTGAAACTGTTATCTCCTGAGTCAGTTCAAAATGTGCACTTTTTCATTTTGAAAAGGATGCATTGTGACTATTTGGCGTGTGTAGCCAACCACCCCTACCACCAAAGAATCTCCTATATCTATACATATATATATACACACACACACATACACACACATGTATATATATATATATGTGTGTGGGTATATATATATATATATACACACACACACATACATACACACACATATGTGTGTGTGTGTATAAACTTTACAGATCAAAAAATTCTTATAGGGAAGGCATACAGTTCATGAAATCTTTTCCGTTTCCCATTTGCATGCACAATTTGATAGGAGAACTATCAGAGCACCTGTAATCCATAGACCTGTACCAGATCCTACTGGTTTTGTTTAGAGCTTGCACATTAAAACACGAAGCTCCATTTTCTCACTACACTGTTGCTTCATTTATTATTGTCAGTTGATTCTTGTCTTTTCTGTGACCCACTAATATTGAACAAAATCCTCAGTGTGCCGTGATTTTGGGTAAAATTCAGCCATGTTACATGGGATGGACCGTCTCTCAAAAAGAAGCCCTGGAACTTTTTTTTAACGACAACAGACCAAAAAAAAGAGAGAGAGAAAGAGAGAGAGAGAGAGAGAGAGAGAACCCCTCATGAAAAGGTGTTGATGAGAGGATTAAGTGGAAGAAACTTATACCTTGTGGTTCTATACCACTCCTGAGATGACAGGTGCAAGGGCTGCTACTATTTTGCCTCGGTCTTAATCCTGTGATTTTCTGGTTCCTTGGCTTAGAAAGTTTAGACTCTGCCAAGTGGCTGAAGAAGGACAATTCAAGGTTATTCCGATTCCCTGTCATTCTACCATTTTTATTCTACCATGTCATTTTACCATTTGGGAAATAACGTCTACCACTGCTTAAAAATTGTCTATGTACACCCAAGAAAGAATCAGTGTTTGAGAGCTCAAGATAAAAAACTCTCTCTTTGAGAGATTAGAAAATTCATTCCTAATTCAACGCCATTTAACATTTTCATCTAAAACCAATTTAAAATGAGAGCCAGCAACATGGAGTTTTTTTTTTTTTTTTTTTTAATGAAGTTTAATTTTGAAATTAGGAACTAATAGCTTATAGAAAATAAAGAAAACATCCTTGTACCCACCACCCTTATTAACAATTGTTGGCATTTTGCCACATTTGAAGACTCTAATTTACTTTTTTTTTATTTTAATCTTATATTTAGCATATTTATAGTGTGTAAAATATAAACATAACAATAAAATGAACATGCACTCAACTTCCACCCAATTTATAAATTACACATTTTGTTTAAAAAAGTTTTCGTTATTGTCAAAATTACCATGAGCATCTCCCCCAAGGAAGGTGTACAGAAGGAAACTCCTGGGGTTACACTCAGATGACTACATTAAATTGGAAAACTGTCCTATTGCTCTTCAACTTGGAGCTATGAGTAATGATGTTTGGTAGAAAGAAATGTGAGGACCTAACCCTCAGACTATCCTATCCTATGGAAGACTTCTGTGTTTCTTCATTAGTTTTTGCAGCCTCTTCTTGGGAAAACACTCTCCTCTATTCAAGACTGAATACTTAATATGTATGAAGATTTCAAGTTTTTCTCAAGCACTGGGCCATATTCTTCAGAGCCAGCGAAAGATCACCAATCTGCATCAGGTCATTCTTAGTGCTATTGGTTTTGAGACCCATGCGGGCAGAAAAATAGATTCCAGAAAAAAAAAAAAGGCAATCTGGCATGCAAATCTGGATTGAAAATACTGCAAAGGAACATTGACAAAGAAGAGATTGATCTTCCTGGTTGTCTTCACTCAAAGTCTAGGGACCGAGCTGAAATCATTTGCCCCTGCTCCGCTGGTTCTGAGTCAGGGATGCTAAGCCCCAGGGATTCCTTCCTTCCATGCACGATTAAATCCAGTTGTCAGGTTTGGACAAGAGCAAGCCCTCCTATTCCTCAGGAAGTCTATAGGGAGGTGCTTTGTGGGAAAGGTTGCTCATTTTCCAGTGCACAGAGCAAGGCTCATCCATCATGATCAAATGGGAGTATTTCATATCATCCATCTCCAGTGAGGACAGTAGTACAAATGCTGCTCTTTCTCACATTTTTTTTGGTGCTGGATTGAAATTCATCCTATCAACAACAGAAAGGGTGATATGGGGTCATATTGAAAACAAACAAACAAGCAGATATTAGAATTATTTGGTCTTGGTTGCTACTTTTCCCCTCTTTGAATAATTTCTGCAGTCAGGTGACTAGTTCAGCCATCTATTACTGGTGTCTGTGGTCAGTCTACTCCTTTCTGCCTTGAAGTTAATGCAGACTTCTTTTGTAGGATTGTGACATAACACAACATATACTCTGGGAGTACAAGATATTCCTGTACTGTTACCTTTTCTTTTAAGGAAAATGGAGGCCAAAGCTTTCTTCTTTCAATTACATATGCATATTCCTTAAGGGTGCTTCTGATGTACACATATATTAAAAAAAGAAAGCAGTATTAGACAATACATAGAATTTAAAAATAGGTTTTCAGAATTTCTTATATCAGCTCCTTGTCCACCACCTTTAACTGGTTTCATTTTTAACTATATAATTGTCGATTTCTTGCTTGACTCAAGGTAGTCTCAAACTCTGATTGTTGTTGTTATGTGCCGTCGAGTCGGCCCCGACTCATAGAGACCCCTCCTTGGGTTTCCGAGGCAGTATCACTACGGAAATAGGATTGCCCAACCTTCCTTCCGAGGAGTGGCTGAAAATCTGATTAGAGAAAATAAAATTTAGAAAGTGTATTGGCTGTAGATTTGGGCATGGTGACTTGGGAATGCTAGTTTCTTCTCTTTCTTAGTTAAGGAATGTGTTTTGTGCCATAAAACAAACAAGCAAGCAAATAAGCCAGTGTTTCCCGTCGTACACGTCACACCGTCACACATGATGTTCTTGCAGAAGTTTAGGGTGACGTACCCAATACCCACAAGGATGTAACTGATTCCTAGATTGACAATGGAATCCAAAAGATTGGTTTTGAAGTATGTCAGGTGACTGCTTCAAAGAATTCCTTCACAAAAAATGAACTTCTGTCTACAGTAATATAATTCCATTTAATGAATTTTCTCCTGCTTCATTGAAACTTGGTTAGGAATGAGAGAGAATGAGTCTAAGAAATACAATAACACTTATAAGAAATGTTTATTGAATGTTTCCTGATTTTAGGTGAGGAAGGCTGGTGGTTCAAACCCCCCAGCTGCTCTTCAGAAGGAAGACTGAGCAATCAACTTCTGTAGAGATACTGCCTCAGAAACCCAAGGAGGGGTCACTATGAGTCAGATTTGACTTGACTGCCATTGGGGAGAGGGTTTATTTATAGTCTCTTTGATTTTCACAACAGCCTTTCAAGTAGATGTTATCATTATCCCCAGGGGTGGATTACCCAGTAAGCAAGGTAAGCACAGGTTTACTTACTGATCTGTAGTAAACTATTTTACATGTCAAATGGTTCACTACAGATAGTAAGTAAGCTCAAGTAAGCCTTTGCTTACTTTGCTCACTGGGTATTCCATTCCTGTCAAGGACCATAAATTTGAAAAGATACTTTGACTCTGCGAGAACATGTTGTGCGGTTGGGAAAGAGACAGATGCTAGCCATCCTTAGCAGCAGTGTCTTCGATGTAGTGAAAAACTGAAATTATTCACTACTGATTAGTAAGTAAGCACAAGTAAACCAGTGCTTATCTTGCTTATAGGGTACTCTGTTCCTGATTATCCCCATTTATAGCAGAGAAAGAAACTCAGATATAGAAATTGAAGTACTAGGACCATGTAAAAAGCTAGGAAGTGGGGTCTGGGATTCCAAGCCAGGCTTGTCTGTTCGGAGCCCATGCTCGTAGTCTCTCTGCCATATTGTCTCTCTGTATGCTCTGGCACGAGATAGAATTGTGACCTCACCACCTTCCCAGAGAGGAATCAGAGTCTAGAGAAGATATAGATGGCCAGACTCTCCAGTCCCGGTGAGGCTGATTGCTATAAGAGGATGCTTGGCAAATAACATCATGCACAGATGGTGAACAACCCACATGTCTCTATTTACGTACAGTCCCCAAGTGTTTGTGTTAACAGGTTTGGGAGATAATAAAAGAAGTTGTTGTTTGTTCTTTCTTTATAAGTCTGCAATTAATTTTTAGGCATAAATTGAAGAGGGAAATTTGTAAATTCAGTAGACAATGAGAGACTGGGCAGCCAAGAAAACACGAGTCTGTTGGGTTTAAAACAGGACTCGGAGCCAATTCATTCCAGTGCGACCCCCTTCTGAGCATTTGCATTGGAGCTCTGGTAGCATAGTGGCTAAGGCACTTGACTGCTAACCAGAAAGCTGGCGGTTCAAACCCACCAGCCACTCCCCGGAAGGAAGATGGGGCAATCTACTTCAGTAGTGATACTGCCTCGGAAACCCAAGGAGGGGTCACTATGAGTTGGGTCTGGCTTGACGGCACATAACAACAACAACCTCAGATGAATCAGAATCTACATTTAAACAAGATCCCCAGGTAATCCTTACACTCAGGTGATTCTTATGGGTGGATCCATAAGAATCAGTGGGGATCTTGTTCAAATGTAGATTTTGGTTCAGTACATCAAGGTGGAAATACACATTTTTAGCAGGGGCAAGAATCATAATGAACTGGTTAGAAGCCTTGGTTTAAAAAGAGATCCTGTTGCATAGTGCCTAAGGCATTGGAGTGCTATCTAGAAGGCTGGCGGTTCAAACCCACCAGCTACTCCTAGAAGGCAGATTGGACAATCTATTTCCTTAGTGATACTGCCTCAGAAACCCAAGAAGGGATCCAACTCTCTAATAGTGAATTTAGTTTTTGGTTTGGTGCAAAGGCAGTCTTTTCCCATTTTTCCCACTAGGTGGTGCTGTGGTTTCACACGTCAATTTCAGTGTGCCCAGCTTTTTCTGCCTGGAGGACAAGCACAATTCAGGACTGATTAAGAGAACGGTGTCAGTTAGCTTGGTTCAATTTGAGTTTTCGCCATCATTATCTCTGTTTGTGGCCAAGAGAATTAATCCATTTGCAAATTTTTGACACTCTTTTTTTCAACTTTCTCACAATAAATTTTATTTACTTCTTTTGGAAAAGAACATTGATAGTTAGAAATAGCTCAGTCTCTCATCAGCATATTATATGCCTAGGATATGCATGCAAATCCAGAGTGGAACAGGTTATGTAAAGTGACTAAAGGGTGTTCATATAAGCCATACTGTCTGCTAGGATGGCTCTGGAACATAGACCTGGGCCAACAGAGGATTTTCTTCTTTACATTTTAATGCCACTGGAAACCAAAAGAGGAAGTCACAGGAATTAAGCAAATTGATATCAAAAAGTACTGGAATCAGAAAGGAAGCATTGAGTGGGGAAGTATAATTAGTCCAAATTCAATAAAGCCAACCAGTCATTGTACCTATACGGATGGAATCCACCTATCTCCAGTACCATGCTGAGACTTTATTTGTTGACAAAGTACAGTATAAAACAGGAGGGAGTGATCCAGAAAAGTTCCCCAAATGGCTTGGCTTTTGATACGTATGCATTTACTTATTTCTGAATGCCTACTATGTACCTAGGAGGATGCTAGGCACTGGGGATGCTGAAATGGAATATGCAATGAATCCCTCAAGTTACCTTAAGTGTAATGGGGAAGGTAAAGAGATGTCTGTAAGACAGTGCATTAAATGCACTGTTGCAGGTATGTGCCCATTTCCATAAGGAGGTGGTGTGGCTTGGGGAAACATTGAAAGGGAAGTTAATTAAGATGGAAAGACAAATAAGGCCCAGACAAGCTGAGTGTGGAAGGATGACCAGAAGAGCAAGAGAAGAAAGGGGAGGGAAAGGCAGAGGGAGAAGAATGTGAAACACTTAGTGTGAGTGTGGGGAATTGTGAGCATTCAGTTGCTGGTGCACAACGATATTCACATAGGAAGGGGTTGGAAATTGAGGCTATCTCTAGGGACTTTGCATATTCAGTGAACTTCCGCACCCCCCAGAAGTTTTAAGAGACAAGAGAGCCTTTAAAGGCTTTCATTTGCAACCCACATAACCCTGTAAGAAACATATGCCTTCATCCCCACTTTCCAGAAAGCAAGAGAGTCTCTTAAGAGATCAGATGGGTTGCTGCCTGTCAGTGTGCACAACTAGAGTCTGTGCTGACTGACCATCCACTACGGTCTGCCACTCATGGGAATTTTAGATCTTGACTTTCTTGAACTTTCCAGGCTACTGAAGAATTGATTGTATAAGAACAGGTGAGCTCCTTGGCTTAATTATTTGAGTTGTTGTTATTTTCAATGATTTCTTCCTTATTGTAGACAGAGAGGCCTTGGAAGGGTTTGGCTATGATCATACTCATTTAACCTTTGGTAGACAATATTTTTCAAGCAGAAATTCATAGTGATATTTTGACACTAATTCCTAGTCATGTATTTCCTGCCTGTCTTACTGTATTTGAAAGTGGTGGGAAAACACAAGGTGTATGTATACGTGTTGGGGGGTGAGGAGATGTGATGGCAAAGATTGAATTTGGGACTTTTCAGTTTTGTCTGTATGAATTTCACTTAATCAGAATATGTATAGACAAATCACCAGCAAGTCAGAAAGGATTCCTGAATTATTTTGATGCCCATGACTGCATGTGAAGTTTTCCCAAACTGAAGTTTTGTTTTAAAAGATGTCAAAGAATGTCTTTATTGCAATATTGACTTACCAAAAACTCCTTGGATCATAACCATCTTGATTTACTCTATTCTTGGGGTATCTACTCTCTGATTTTCTTTTCTTTGTTGGATGGCTGAATTTAAAACCAATGAACTTTTGCCTAACTCTGTGTGTACCAAGGCTACTTACACAATTTTGGTATATAATACCTGTTAAAACAAAAACAAAATTCCAGGAACATCCCACTTCACTGTCTGTGAGTAGGCAATGCACTCAAAGGGATTATTTAAGTTCTTCCTTGGACACTTTTATTTTTGAAATGGTAAATGCATTTCTATTCACACTAGATTTTGTCAACCTTGTTGACTATGAAATGCTAAATTCATTAATCTAACTCTGGGAGCTCTGGTGGTATAGTGCCTGAGGCATTTGACTGCTAACCAGAAGACTGGTGGTTCAAACCCACTAGCCACTCTTCAGAAAGAAGACTGGTCAATCTACGTCCATAGAGATATGGCCTCGGAAACCCAAGGAGGGGTCACTATGAGTTGTATTCAACTTGACAGCAGTGAGATTGGCTTTTTTGGTTGGAGCCCTGGTGCCATAATGGTTAAGCACTGGACAGTTACTGAAAGGTTGGGCATCAGAATTGATCCAGCAGTTCCCCAGAAGCGAGACCTGGCAATCTACTCCCCTAAAGATTACAACCAACAATCCATTGCCATGGAGTCAATTCTGACTGTGATAAAGAGTAGAACTACCTCGTGGGGTTTCCTAGGCTGTAATCTTTGCAGGGGCAGATCACCAGGTCTTTCTCCCACAGAGCAGCAGGTGAGCTCAAATCTCTAATCTTTTAGTTTGAAGCCAAATGTTTAACCATTGCGCCACCAGGGCTAGAACACTCTATGGGGCACTTCTACTCTCTCACTCAACTTGACAGCACATAACAATAAGAGCTTTCCCATTAATAAATTAGTTATAGAACTTACTGTTTTTCTATATCAACACTGTGCTGATCATCAATCCCATGGTACTCTGTAGGTAACCACCTTACATGGCTTATGTGTCTATGAAGTGAATGTAATGTTGGTTTTAATGAAGTCATTCATAGATACTATTGTTACTGACATGCAAAGTAAATGATAGCATTCATTTATTAGTTTGTTCATCAACTATTTATCAATTTCCCCCTGTGCAGTAGATAACTGTGTTTAGTGCTAGATAGAATGGGAAACAAGGCAAAAATTTTCTATTTTCATGGTGTTTCCAACACCTGTAGTTCTCATAGATGAGTGCACCTCAAGTTCCTCTCCAAAACCTTGGATGAAAGACTTTAAAACTAGCACCCTGATTGTCTAAGGTTGGCTGAGCAGTGAGAACCTCCACCTGGGCAGGGGCTGCTGGACCTCCCTTCATCTGGCAGAATCTCTTCTCCCTTGTTACCACACCATCTGCAGGAAACAGCTCGCTCAGATAGGAAGCAGCGCTTACAAAGACCCCTCTGACAGACCAGAAACCACGGAGCGGGGAGCACATTGGTTACCAGCTGTAGCTGCTCAGAGAGTCCATAGGCCTTGGTCCTTCCCCACAGTGTCCCCACAGGGCTTCCTCTCAACAAGAGGCTGCATTCTTCTTACAATCCTTAAGTTTAACCAGAATTTTGGATCCAAAGCAAAGAAAGCCAAACTCGGAGGGATTTCCACCTCTCCATTCTAAGGGCCACTGTCCAAGTCCTTAATTTCTGGCTCATCCCGTATGCTTACCAAAGTATTCCAATATCTGGCATTTAGTGAGAGCTCAGTAAGAAGCAACTGACCTTATTATTATCTGCACGTGTCTTATTCACTGTCTGGATTGTGAACTCAGGGATTATGTATCTCTTCCAATAACTCAGCATCTCATTTATCTACTTTTAGTGAGTGAGACAGATACTATACAAAATAAAGGAACACATATAACAAAAGATAGTGAGAAATGCTATGAATACAAAAAAAAGTAGGGTAAGAAGAGAATAAGCAGGACTGGGGATAATGTGGTTGAGGAAGACTTCTCTGAGGAAAGGACATTGAATAGAGATTAAATGAAGTGAAGGAGAGGACCATGCCTGTGGTGAGAGGAAGATGTTCCCTTGATTAGTACAAGGAAGGAAGTTCAGAAGGGTAAAGAAGAATCAAAGCACCCCAGCGACACAGAGGCAAAAAGAGTAGAGTTTTACAAAGGGAGTAATCAACAGTATTAAATAAACCTGACAGGTCCAGGAAGTCAACCGCAGAGAATGATCTTGGGCTTGGCAAGTGGGAGATAAGTTTAGCAAGAAAGCAAGAGTATGTCTGCAGAGTGGTAAGATCAGCAGGTACAGGAACAATGGAGATGTCCTGAAGTCACACAGTGAGGGAAGACAAGACAGGCAGTAACCCCAGGTGAGGTGGGGTGAAGGGTTAGGGTTTAATCTGGAAGGCTCAATGACATATCTAGGGAGAAGGAAAAGAGAGAGAGGATGAAATGTAGGGGAGAAATGCTGACCATTGGAGCATCATCTTGAGGAGGCAGAAGCCGATGGGAGCAGAGACAGAGGTGTATGATTTGGCCTTGGAAACAGGAGAAAGACCACATGCTGAACAAAGAAAGATGGGATATGGGTAAGGCTAGAGAGAGCTTTGCATTTCCTAATGAAATGTAATACAGAGCTTTCTGTTTAGACTGAGGATGCCACATGGTGAGCATGAAGAGATGGATGAAGGTCTGAGTTAGGTGGAATAGGAGAGGAAACTGATCAAGGAACATTGAAAACAAAGTGTGTTCTTTTTTTCTCTTGGATGATGTAAACCATGTACTCCATCTGGTCATAAGGGCATCTCCATGGATACATAGATATCTGTCATCAAGTCCATTCCAACTCATGGCACAGCATTGCTCTGCCCCATGTCCTCCTCAGGATGGCGGGCATGTTTGAGCCAATCACTGTGACCACTGCGCCTCTCCATCACACCGAAGGTCTCCCTCACCTTCATGGGCCCCCCACTTTGCTAACCATGTCCTCCAGCAACTGATGCCTCCTGATGACTTATCTCAAGCAAGCTGCTTATTTAACATTCTGTTGTAATCCTTAAGGTTTTCACTGACTAGTTCTCAGAAGTAGATCATCAATCCTTTCCTTTTTGTCTGCCTTACTCTGGGATTTCTGCTGAAACCCGTTCACTGTGGTGACACTCTGGGTATTTGAAATACCGATGATATAAGCTTTCAGCATCACAGAAATACACCAGCCACCACAGTATAGCAAACTGCCAGATGGGTGGTGGATATCCACAGAAATAATCCTAAACTGAGCAGGATGGGATTTAGTTAGTTATTTATTTTCTTACTTCATTGTACTTATTGCAGGATTTTTTGAACGAGCATATCAGTGAACAATGCATTTTAACAATGCATTTTGCCTATACTACACATGTATTACACACACACACACACACACACACATTCTTTTCTCTCCATTCTTGTCAGTTCATAACTAATGTGAATATAATGATGGGTACTCTCTAACCTCCCGTCAAATCTGGAATGTTAGTCTTTTATTTTTTTAAATAATTGAATTTTCAAAATTATGTATGTATGTAATCTTTGATCTTTACATGGTGATATTTAATAATGTAAAATTTAAATTCAGGTCATCCCATGCTAGAGTTTAATTTTGTGCATAGGAAGTGGTATCATTTATAAATATATGGTCACTGTGCCATAGGGGCTAAGCTGGGCTATCTGTCTCTCTCTCTCTCTCTCTCTCTCTCTCTCTATATATATATATATACGTGTGTGTGTGTGTGTGTGTGTTATCCCACTTAAAATTCTTACTACCGCACTGTAAGTTTACAGACACAGAAACAGGCGCAGTGATATTAGGAATTTTTTTTTTTTCCCTGGGTCACCTAATTTGCTACAGGAAATTTTGAGGTTGAAAACAAAGGTCTTCCTGAGTCTAACTCCCACCCTAAATGCCACCATGTCATCTAGTTATAGCAAGAGACTGAAGAAAAATAGTTTTTGATTTTGATTCTGAAGATGTTCTTCAGTTCATGCTGGTTTGAATTTCTGCACAGTGGAGGGAGAGTAGAAAGTGTGTTTTAATAAGTGTCAATTAAATTAATTTCATTTTACTTCTTTGGATGTATGGTCTCTTCAAAAAATCCAATTCTACTGATGTTTATTAAGTGCCTCCTATTCACTTGAATAGTGCCAGGCACTTCAGGGGATCTATGGATGAGTATGATTCAGTGCACACTTCAAGAGCTTGTAATCTAGTGAAGAGGAGGACGGTGTACCATTTACTCTAATATTCGATTGAATGTGATAAGCATCCTAAAAGAGGGTACAAACAATGGTTCTTAATTCATAAATGCAAGCTTATATGAATAATTAGAAAATTGGCCTAGTAGTGCCTAAACAGCAGAAGCATCACAGAATAGAACTCTGATAAAGGGTCTTCATTTTAAACATGAGCATCCATTTGTTTGAATCTGTGCCTCTATGATAAAGGAAGAATGTCTTACTTGGTGATGATACCATCTGCTAGGTTGTGAAGATTGGCAATGTCAGCCCATTCTGTGCCAGAGGGTTGAGTGACTCAAGGCTAAGGGGCAAGGCAGTCAGTTGACCACAATCCCAGTGGCGGGACCTGACCTGCAGTTATTCTTGGTTCTCCATGTGTTTGGGCAGGCAATAGCAGTTTAAGACATTGGATTGCAATTGTGAAAATATGTACAATATGTAAAGCTATTGTTTTTTATTTTTTCTGTTAGGATGCTTTTTCTGGAGTTTAGGAATCAGAGCTTTAGAAATGCTGTGAATCTAGAAGGTCAGGTCCTATGTATTCTTGGTAGACAATCTTTTGATATATCTTCTTGGGAATTTAAAGAATTTAAAGATATTGCCATACAATTCTTTTTTCATATTTATTGCAAGCTTTTAGAAGGGAGGGATTGGAAGTAACAAACATGAGTTAGTACAATGTATAATTTAATAAATTCTTACACTGTACCAATTTAATAAACTCTTCCTGATTCTTCACTTATATGCCATTTTTATATATTAGGTGTTGTAATGTTCAAATCTGAAGCATGCAGTGAAAATAAATGCTGCTTTTGTTTTCAGAAAGCTTATATCTAAATAGAAAGATTGACAGGGGTGGTCCCTTGATAAATCAGAAGTAATATTTCCAGTGTCCAGTTCTTGGGAACTCACACCAGACTGCAGGAACCATCCTTCCATAACCTTCCAAACACTCCATGCTAGTCTCTGCCACCAGGTGGATGTGTGTCTGCATGCTTCTCTGCACTTCTTGGGAGTTTTGCTTGCCACACTCCCCTGCTGCTGTCAGTCAGCACCTCCCTGATGGATTGGTTACAGGGACGTTTGGTGTTGCTTGGTTGAAGTGAAGGATGCTTCTTTCTCCTCTCCAGCTGCTTGGAGGCAGAATGTAGAACTGCCGGCAAAAAGGTGATTCATCTTCCTTAATGGGATTGTGCATTGAAAACAGGATTTCGGCCACCATGTCTTCATTAGCCTTCATCAGAGTCCACATTACCTCAGATTAGGTAATCGGTTGTTTATTAGAGAGCAAAGGGTAGAGGCCTTTTGAGTAACTGCATTAAGTCCCCTTGGAAAGGAAGAATAGTGGGGTCCCAGTCACCAAGAATTCCCAGGGAACGAATTAGATCTGGCGTGTCATCCCAGGCACCTCTTCTGCAAAAACACTCTGCTTGACGATGTGCCACAGGCACCTCTGACGTAATTGGGGTGAACACTCAGCTGCAGCCCGTTTGCCATTTCGTTGCTTTCTGGGTGACATTGTCTGACCTAAGGGATTGGAGCTGTTTGGGAAAAGTTGTTTTCTAAAAGTGCAGGACAGAATGCTTAGCATCTTTGGAATTATGGGTGTTTCTTTAAACGTGCATTTAGAATTGACTACGTGTCCGGTAGTAGTCAGGATACTGGCAATTCATGGAAGACCACAGTAGAGAAAGCTCTGCCCTTGTGAGGCCTATGAACCAACATACATCATACAGTGAAAGATAATGAAGAAAACAAATGAAGAAAAACACATCAGGGTAAGGAGATAAAGAGTGGGACAGAGGTGGCCAGGAAGACTTCTCATAGGACGATCACTGAGCAGAGACTGAGGGGAATGAAGAAGTGAGCCAGGTGTGTGGTTGGGAGAAGGACTGTCCATACACAGTAAACAGACTGCAAAGTTCCTATTTGAAGTGGCCTGTGTTCCTTGAATTTTATTGTATTTGTTAGCACTTGATGAGAATCATTCAAGGAGCTCTGCTGGTATAGTGGTTAAGGCATTTGGCTGCTAACCAAAATGGTGGTGGTTTGAACCCACCAGCCTCTCCACAGAAGAAAGACGGGATGGTCTGCTTCTGTAAATATTACAACCTTGGAAACCCAATGGGGGTCACTATGAGTCAGAATAGACTTGATGGCTATGAGTTTAGCTCTGGAGTGAGACCCCGATATTCAGCAGATATAAGTAATATAATGTGAGCTACAGCGGGTACCTCACTAGCACAGTGCCTGCAGCATTCTTGATGTTCACAAATACGAGCTTTTCTCCTCACCATTTGAAACTCAAGGAAATGATTTAAGGTTAATTCTTACAGGGAGGGAAAGAGGCAGGAGGGGAGGGAGGGAGAAAAAGTAAATAAAATACAATAATGTATTTATAGTGATTTACTAAGGAGCTCTGGTGGTGTAGTGCCTAAGGCATTTGACTGCTAACCAGAAGGTTGGTGGTTCAAATTCACTACCTGCTCCACAGAAGGAAGATGGGGCAATCTACTTCATAAAGATTTATTGCCTCAGAAACCCAAGACTTGATGACAATGAGGTTTTTCTTTTTGTTTGTTTGCTTTTAAAATTGGTTTACTAATTGAGACAGATGTACCACACTAACATAAGATGTTAATAATAGAGGAAACTGGATTTAGATATATTGGAATGTTTGGTATTATCTCTGATTTTTTTCTTTAAAATCTAAAATTTTATAAAATTAAAACCTTATTAAAAACCCAAATAAGGTTTTTTTGTTTTGTTTTGTTTTAATTTTTTTTATTAAAAGCATATAAATCCAAGCCCCAATTTTCTCTATCCATACATCTGGAATAACTTTCAACATTTCATAATTAATCATGCTCACTGCTATGGAGTCAGATCCGATCTGGCAACTCAAATTAGTAATGATTATCACTGTCAATTTTTAAAAATGGGGCATTAGAACCACTATGAAATCTAATAACTTTGCTTATAGAAATTGGAAATTCACTACTAAAGAATAAGAAAGTAACTAAATGACCTGGAAACGTTTTGCTTTCCAGAAATAATAATAATAATTCTTACACACATGTGGCTGCTACCATCTGCTATCTGGACACCATATCCTGTAACATCAGAGAAACCACTGGAAAACACCTCCTCTTCCCTTCCCCTCTATTCCTCTCTTCCTTAACCCCATTCTCCAATGTCCTCCCTTCTCACTCTTTCCTCTCTTGCAATGCCCTCTCTTCTTTTCTCCTCTCTCCCCACACCTCCCTTTTCTTCTTTTCCCTTTCTCTTCTTCCCTGTTTCCTTAAATACAAGGGCCTCAAATTCACCACAAAAGGAATGATAATAATTCTCAGTGATAATGTAATACCCTGCCCACACATTTTGTGCCATGATGCTTTAAAACACACACACACACACACACATACACAGTCACATGCACACAGGTGTGAGAGCCATAGCAATTAAGGTTGGAGTGGAGTGAAAATAGAAAGGGATACATTTTATAGGCAGCTGAGACTTCTATGATGCCTGGCAATTTATAATGTCCTTTTGCTCCCAGGCATGTTAGTCATTATTGCTGATGCTTTGTGGAGACAGAGATGGTTATGGTGCCTTCTTAGGGATCAGTATCATGCTAGAATCAGCATAATTCGGTAACTGCCTCTGAAGCTGTCCTTAAAATATTCAGAGTCCTGATATCAGTATTTTGTCAATTTCTCCAAATCCTGAAAATTATACTCATAAATGAGGTCCTGCTCCTACAGATGACTCTCCTTTCTCTACTGGCTAATGTAGCATAAATAGAGAGTATTATTGAGTAGCATAAATATATCATGGCTAACACAATAATTCAAAGAGGTAGGCCTGGTTCCTTCCACTTTACAGATGCAGACACTGAGACTCAAACAGGTACAGGCAGTCCCCAGGTTATGAAATGGATCCATTCCTAAGCGTGTCCTTAAGTCAAATCTGTAAGTCAGTCAGGACAAGATGTCTGTGGTTCTTATTTAGCCTTACTTTAATGCAAAAAAAAAGACTAAAAGCATTTTCCATGATTTAAAAGCTGCATGTCCAACAAGTGAAGGTGATTGTGATGAAGAATTGGTTTCTAGTAGGAGTTGGTTCAGTAGTTTCAAAGTGAGAGCAAATTTACATGACATTAAAGGGCAAGTAGGAATTGTCCCTAAGCCAGACATTCGTAGAGTGGTAACTGCCTGTTCTGGTTACCTAATGCTGCTCTGACAGGAAGATACCACTAATGGGTGGCCTTAACAAACAGGAGTTTATTCTTAACAAATTAGAGGCTTTAAGTCCAAGTTCAAAGTGCCAGGCTGTAGGGGCTGGGTGAAAACCCCTTGACCTTGGGCTTCAGCTCTACCTCTTGCTCCCAGCCCACTGAAGCTAAAGGCATCTCTTCACTCAGGCAGCTACTGGCTGCTGAGGCTAACAAGCCCAAGGTCGACAAATAAAATGGCACAGTCCTGATGTTACCAAACCGCATAGCAGGCCATTAATTTAAGTCCATTGTAAGTCCAAGGTCGGCAGAGCATGGCAGGCTGCTGAACAACGGCACAGCTTCATGCAGGGTCCAAACGTGCCATAAACTAGAGACTATCCCCAAGGCTTCTCCTTGTGTGCAGGAAGCAGACCACATCCCAAAGACAGCTACTCAGCTGCTTGTGGTAGATCCCACCATGGACTTGATTGCCAGTCTCATCATGGGGAATAACTACCACCAGCTGTCTAGCCACTCAACCAGGCCCAGACTAGTTGACATACAAATTTAACTACCATACTGCTTGTATAGTCCCCAAGCATAAATGGAAGGCTGGGATGACTCCTGGAGCAGACAGAATCAAAGATAGTTCTTCTCTCACACTAGAAGTTATCATTCCAGACACTCCACCAGTCCTCTCTTCTTTGGAGGTGATGACTATTGTCTACTACTCTTGTTCTCTTTCTCCATTATTAAGTCCTATGCAATCTTTCTCAGAAAAACCTTTATAATCTATCCATCATTTTTCAGTGATACTCCTTTCTTCTCTCAGAGCCTTTATCCTTTTATATCCAGACTGTTGAACAATCTGACCTATGTTCAATTGGGGGTACCAATTGTACCCCCACCAGTCAGCCTTAGGCAATGCTGTCGGATCTATTGCCTTAAATACCACTGTGCTCCATTACTACTGGTCTTACGTTGTTCAGGACTCCCTACTGTTCTCAGCGTAATAGTCAGGCTCTGAACACTGGCTTTACAGCTGTCCTTACTCCACCGCACCTTGCTTGTTGTTGTTGTTGTTGTTATGTGCCGTCGAGTCGGCCCCGACTCATAGCGACCCCTCCTTGGGTTTCCGAGGCAGTATCACTACGGAAGTAGGATTGCCCAACCTTCCTTCCGAGGAGTGGCTGGTGGGTTTGAACCGCCAGCCGTCTGGTTAGCAGGCAAGTGTCTTAGCCACTATGCTACCAGACTTATTTTTCCTCAGTGCAGCTGGGCTAACTATTCCTGGGACATGCGAGTGTATACTCTTGACACTTTTCCCCACACTGTGCCACCTCCTTCCAGTGCTTTCCAAAAGATCCCAATCAATTTCTCCCTCCCTCATGAAATTTATCATCCCTTCTTCAGCCCTTATTGATTTTTCTCTTCTTGAACACTTTCTCCAAACTCCAAAAGTCTATAAAATGCTACTTTTTACATAGACCTTTAATAGAAACTGCTTATCTTACAGAAGATGCCCCTTAGGATTTTCCTTAAAGATTAGTGACTGTGTTCAGCTGCAACTAACAGAAAACACAACTAATGGTGGCTTAACCAGCTAGAGGTTAATGGTCTTAAGCAAAAACAAGTCCAGAGCAGGCAGTCCAGGGTGGTGCAGCTGCTCAACTCTGCCATCTGGGATCCACTCTCTGTCTTTCTGCTTCCCCAGGCTTTGTGTCTTAGCTTTCAGCCTCGTTTTGACTGCCTGTTAGTCACAGTAGAGTTGCTGCATCTCCAGGCAGGAGGAATGGTATAGCAGATACTCAGATATGTCTCACTGGTCAGCATTGAACAGAATTGTGGAGCATGGCCTCCTCTAGCTGAAAGAGAAGATGGACATTGAGTTTTAAATTTCTATATAGGAGGCAGAACCCCAAAAATAGCCAAAATTTGCTTTTAAGTGTATCAGCCTATTGTATCAACCACCACAAATCTTGATCTATAATGCTTTACATCCATATAGTGTGTCATTCTTTTTTCTTTTCTTTCTGTATTTTTTTGATCAGAGAGGTATTGTTGTTGTTGTTGTTGTTATGTGCCATGGAGTCGGCCCCGACTCATAGCGACTTCCTTGGGTTTCCGAGGCAGTATCACTACGGAAGTAGGATTGCCCAACCTTCCTTCTGAGGAGTGGCTGGTGGGTTTGAACCGCCAGCCGTCTGG
>NW_006921666.1:1842059-1842715 GCF_000298275.1 Orycteropus afer afer | reverse complement strand
GCCCAACCTTCCTTCCGAGGAGTGCCTGGTGGGTTTGAACCACCAGCCTTCTGGTTAGCAGTCAAGTGCCTTAGGCACTATGCTACCAGAGCTCCCAATATTTTTATTAGATGAGAATTTTTTCTCAAAATAAAAACACATACACACACACACCACAAATACACATAGCCCTGAGACCTTGAAGCTTCCTAGAATTTCAATTAATTAAGTTGAATTCAGCTCATTTCAATTCAGTCAAATTCTGTGCATCAAGCAATTATTGGGTATTTTACCTCCATGGTCATGATGCCAGGACTGGGGAGAACTCTCCACCAATTAGTAGACCTATAGGTTGCCAAATGCAACTGCTTTGCCTCATAGTGTTTCTATGATCAACTGAAGTGACCCAAAGTGGAAAAAAAAATGCGTGAGTGTATGATATGAGAGCATGCTCTAACCTGAGGAAGACTTGGAGAGGAAGGCAGCAGCTGTCAGTCCCCTTGTTGTTTGATAGTCACACTGCACCAATTATTTCTGGCATTTACTGAGCTTTAGTAGCATTTAGTTGATTGAAACCCATTGTGTTGTTGTTGTTAAGTGCCGTCGAGTCGTTTCCGACTCATAGCGACCCCATGCACAGCAGAACGAAACACTGCCTGATCCCGGGCCAGCCCCAC
>NW_006921666.1:1833584-1841959 GCF_000298275.1 Orycteropus afer afer | reverse complement strand
GTTATGTGCCGTCGAGTCGGCCCCGACTCATAGCGACCCCTCCTTGGGTTTCCGAGGCAGTATCACTACGGAAGTAGGATTGCCCAACCTTCCTTCCGAGTAGTCACTGGTGGGTTTGAACCACCAGCCTTCTGGTTAGCAGTCAAGTGCCTTAGGCACTATGCTACCAGAGCTCCTTAGAACCCTATAGGACAGAGGACAGAGTATGATTGCCCCAGAGGATTTCTAAGGCTGTAATCTTTATGGAAGCACACTGCCACATCTTTCTTCCACAAAGTGGCTAGTTTGAACAGCTGACCATTTATTTGGTTGGCAGTTGAGTGCTTTAATCACTGTGCCACCAGAGTTTCTTGGCACATAGAAGGTTCTCAGTAAATATTAGTTCCTTTTTTCCCTTTCCATTTGAGGTTTTGGTTGGTAGAGAGAAAATCCTAAAGGCAATAAGAAGTAAACAAGAATTGAACCAAAGAAGAAGATATTTCCTGCCAGCTAGTCCCCATTTATTCTTTTCAAAAGGGAAAAATATCACCCAAGTAACAGAACTGTGGAAGTGTTTGAGATTTATTTATCTTGTAATTAAGAGAGGAAGGGAATTATCTGAATGTTTGTGAAAGTGTTGACCCATGGATATTGATGTATGTGAGAAGAACTCTCACATCTCGAGTGTTTAATGAGGATCAATAACAATTTGTGTGCCCATCATCTGAATGGTTCCTCCACCTTGAATCACACATTGGAACTCTGCTCCTGAAAAGTGACACTGGCTGGGAAGGAAAGGCAGAGCAATAACCAATTAGCAAGATTTGCAAAAGAAATGCAAGTGCAAGAATCATTCATGACCCCAGAAATAAATACATATATGCATGTGCACGCACATACACACACACACATACTGCCATTTTGCCCATTCCAACTCATAGTGACCCAGTAGGGGTAGAACTACCCTTTAGGGTTTCCAAGGCTGTCAATCTTTACAGAAGCAGAATGCCTCATCTTTTTCCCACAGAGCACCTGGTGGGTTTTAACTGGTGACCTTTTAGTTAGCAGACAAATACCTTAACCACTGTGCCACCGTGTGTGTGTGTGTGTGTGTGTGTGTATGTGTGTGTTTATTTATTTATTTTTGTGGGGCACATTTTTAGTTCACCAAGGCTCTCCCTACAGTCTACTCTCTAAAAAGCATAATGGACTTTTCTAGGTAATTTATTGAGTACTTAAAATGGCATGCAGAAGCTGGTATCTGAGTTTTTTAAGTAAAATTTTTATTTATATGTATATTTATTTGGAATGTGTTGAAAAGCCATACATTTTTCTTTTTATTTTGATAAAAGAAAATGGAAAACCCTGCCAGATGTTAGGAGGAATAGTAACCAAGTGATTCAATCAGAATTTTCCTATGGGGACATGGACTCTCTCAGTCAATGTCACAGATTGAAACAGTCTCTGATTCACCCAGCAGTGAGTTATTCCATCTGGTTGTGGCAATTAGGAGCTGAAGATGACGGGAAGTTAAATGACTGTCTTTATGAAACAAAGCAAAACAGAGAAAGGAACAGCTGGGGGACTGGATGGCTCGGGGTTGCACAATTGGATCTAGAATAAAGAATCTGTTACCTCTAGTTGCTGGTTATAATGCCAGGGTAGGTTAATAAGAATTGAAAGTTGCTGCTGTGTGATAGCAGTTAGCTGTCACTTGCCTGAAATATGACCATGGCATATATAGTACAATCTGGATTGACATTGCTAGAATACAATATCCACTTCAGTTAAGGGTTTAGTTACTAGACTAACTGTGTATTCCAAGGGTCAGGCGTGAAAAGTGTAGGGTCATAGAACTTCAGTGACAGAAAGAATGTTGCTATGAAGTACAGAATCTTTGAACTCCTAAAGTTGTATGTGGCATTTTCTTTGCATGTAATATATTCTAGGGAAGTGGGTGCATAGTTTTTGTCAAACCCAAGGTAAGTTGTGGATCCACTCCCACCCCACAAAAAAAATTAAGGACTTGCTTTGGTCCTTGTCTTTAGAGTTGGGTTAAACTTAAGTTTTTGGCTTACCACTTATTAGCTGTGTAGGACCTGGGGGCTAATTGTTTAACCTCTGTAAGACTTATTTTTCTAATTTATATAATAGAATGGATAAAAATGTGTATTTCATAAAGTTGTTATAAAGAAATTTTGAGATAATGTATGTAAAATTTTTACCATAACGTAGTCTAAGTATTTAACATACCCCCCCCCAAAAAAAAAAAACAGCTCAACAAATTCACTGCCATCAAGTCATTTCCAACTCATAGCGACCCCTCCTTGGGTTTCTGAGGTGGTATCTCTATGGAAGTAGATTGCCCAATCTGCCTTCAGAGGAGTGGCTGGTGGTTCAAACCCACTGATTAGCAGTCAGATGCCTTAGGCACTACACCACCAGATTGATGGAAAATACTAAGTTCCAGAAATGTTGAAATATGGCCAAAGTTAACGGCAAAGACAAGACCAGAACTCAATCACCCAGCACATGTCTTTCACTTGTGGAAAACTTAATGATCCTTCTCTTTCCTCCTAATCATGTTCACTGCTAATCGAAAGTTAGTAGTTTGAGTCCCTCCTGAGGTGCCTGGGAAGAACAGCCTGGTCATCTACTCCTGAAAAGCAGTCATTGGAGCGCTACGGAACACAGTTCCACCCTGATACGCTGAGGTCACCGCGGAGTCAGAATGGACTTGACAACAACTGATTTGGTTTTGGTTTTGAAGCAGGGAATGTAATGTATCACAATCAGTACATTATCATTTCTACCATTTTACGGCCACGTGATCTACTTCCTCATTTCAGAGCTTTCCTCCCTACTCTTTGAAAATCTTAGTATATCAGTTTCAGATGGAAAATCAGAGACCAGGGAGGCCACACTCGGTTTGGTAGCATCCTCCACCCATCTTGCCTAAGAACATACTGTGTGAAAAGTTAAGAGTCTGAATTCTCATTAGCGAAGGGGAAGTTTTTTTTCCAAGCAGCCTCTCTGTTGAGTAGATAGAGTGGATCCAACAAACGGGATGACGGATTAGGAACTGTCTGGTGGCTAATGTACTGTTGACTGCAGTAAATGACTGGTGTTTGGGAACTGATAAATGAGAGGGAGCACAGAGACAGACTGAAATGATTCCCAGGTTTCTACAGTGGAGGAGAGTAGTTGGCTGGAATGTTGGGGGAGATGGGGGGAAACTGGTGGGTGGGAGTTTTTGGGGACTAAGAGTAAGGAGAGGACTTTCCAATTAGTTAATTGATACAGGAGCTGCCAAACCTTTTTTGCCTTATACAGAAGATTCCTATAAAGAGTGCAAGTTCTCTTACTGTTCTCACTGCCTGATCTACTCCAAAGTATAGGTCTAGTTCCAGTCCAGCAATCTCCCCAGAAAGACAGCACAAGGGACAGGCAGAGAGCTATGTCCAGGCAAGCTGCATGGTCCCTAGGGGACAATGACACAGGAATTTTTTCTTTTTTTTTTTTTTTAATAAATATATTTGAAAGAAAGCCAGAAAACCAAAAGGCAAGGAAGCAAGCAAGTGGGTGATAGAAGAAAGGAAGGAAGGAGAGAGGAAAAGAGAGAGGGAAGGAGGAAAAGGGATCAGGGAGAGAGAAAGCAGGGGCAGGGAGGAAGGGATCTAATGTAATTAATCAGCACCTGACTTACTGAGTCCAGTGAATTAGTGATGGTCTAATTTGCCCCTAGGGAAGGTAAGACTTTCAATTAATTTGAAACATTTGTAACCATCTAGTATTCATTTGCTCAGTTTTCAATAAAAATAATGATTATGATAGTGTATATAACTTATATAACTTGTATTTGTCTTCTACTTCATCAGAAGCTTGATATTCATTCATTCATTTGTCCATTCATTAATTCTTTTCTCCATCAAACATTAATTGAACATCTATTTTGTGCAAGTTCTAGGTGTTAGGGATATGTTAGTGAACAGACAAAAACACCTACCTTCATGGAACCTGCATGCAAATTGAAGAGAACAGATATGATATATGAAATAATACAATGTCATGATTGATGATGTAAAAGGAACTAAATCAGTGTTCAGGGATAGAGAATGATAGAGTTGGGAGGGCATGTTTGCTGTGTTAGATAAGATGTTTGGGCAGGCCTCTCCAAGGAGTCACATTTTTGCATGGAGGCTTGAATAAGGTGAATGATCAACCTATGTAGATATCTAGGGAGGAGCATCCCATGTAAAGGGGACAGCAACAGCAAAGGCCCTGGGGTGGGTATGATATGTCAGAGGGATATCAATGAGACCAATGTGTCTAGAGAGGAGGAAACAAATGGGAGAGTAAGAATTGAGGACAAAGAGGTAAATAGGAGTCACATTGCATAGATTTTAAGTTACTGAAGTATGTCCGAAAGGGCAGTGAAATAACATGGTATTTATTTGACAGTCTGTTTTTGGCAGCCATATGAGGACTAGATTTTGGGAAAGGGGTCAAGACCAAAAGTAGGAAGACAACTTTGGAGGCAAATAAAGCAACTAAGCTGGAGATGCTGGTAATTTAGATGCTAGTTTTGGATTTGGAACATATTTTGAAGGAAGATCTGATAGCACTTGTTTATTGTTTGAATTGTTTATTGGATTGATCAGAGAAGTAGAGATTACATGTCCTTATATTTGAAAACTACTTATCTTTTAAGTTCAGTGTTTGGTCCTTTCTAAGTTATTTTCCAGGCTTTTCTCTGTAGACTTTTAGGCAATCATCTTAAATTATAAAACTGCAATTATCTGGAGGTCACAGAATGGCACTTTTTTCCCTTGTGGATCAAATTCACTCTATAAACTTGTTACGTAAGCCTCATAGTGTTTGAATCTTTGCTCCAGTATTTAAAAGTCCAGACATCTGAATTCTTTCTAAAATTAAGATTTGGAATAAAGAACAGGCATGCCCATCAAGGTATTCCTGTTCACTACCTTCATTCAATCTGGTCGGTCTTAGGTGAGGCATTAGAGGTAATCAGAAATGTGGTTCCATTTGAGCCAAAGGGACAGCGAGCTCAGGGCCAGCAAGGGTCCAGCAAGTACTGTCTATAAATTAGATTAATAATGTGCTTTATATAATTGTTATGTTTGGAAGGCTCAGATACTCTTATAAGAATTAAAATCCATGTTTGAGTCTTAACTAAATTTTAATCATCTGTATTTTCTCAATTCACAAATTATAATTAGGGAGGCTTGGTGGTGCAGTGGTTAAGAGCTCAGCTACAACTGAGTTCAAATCCCTCAGCCACTCTGTGGAAGTAAGATGTGGCAGTCTGCCCTGTAAAGAATTCAGCCTAGGAAACCCTTTGGGGGCAATTCCACTCTGTCCTGTAGGGTCGCTATGAGTCAGAGTTGATTAGACAGCAGTGGGTTGAGTTAAAAGTATAATTGCTTTCAAGTGATTGTGCTTTTTTTTTTTTTTTTTTAAACTTTTGGAAGAATCCCTTAAACTCAGAAAGACTGACAACAGCTGTTCCAATCTAACTCCTCATTTTACTTCTGACAAAAGAGTCCAAATGAGGAGTTAGCTGTCCAACACTGTACTGCTCATTGATAGTAGCAGCACCCAGTTTCCTAATAGCTGCCCCAGCTGTCCCTCAGTTCTTTCTTCCACACTCAACATCAGGAGGATGGAAGGGGTCTATTGATGAGATTCTTTTCATTGTAAATTGGTGATTCACCTTCAGGGATAGCAAATTCCAGTTTACAGATAGACATACAGGATTTTCTCCTTTTGAGAACATACTGTAAGGCAAAGTTTCTCAACAGCAACACTGTACTGACATTTTGGGCTGGATGATTTTTGGTTGGGGGAGGGAGTGATACCCTGTACATCGTATGGCATTTTGCATCATCCCTGGCCTCTACCCATTAGATGCCAGTGGCATCGCTCCTCCCAGATACTGCCAAACGTCCCTGGGGTGGGGATAAAATTTTCCCAGTTGAGAATCCCTCTTTTAGGCAGGTTACTACTATTTTACCCATTGACTTAGAATCCCAGGGAAAAACCTTACACACTCAGCAGCCAAGCATCTTGCTGACATGAGAGCCAGAGCCAAGATTCAGTACCTCCCCCACTCATCCTCAAGAGCAAGCCATTATTGTCTACAGCTTCTCCCCAGAGACCTGCAACACTCACAATGCAATCCTTTTTCTCATAAATACCTTTGCACTTTTTTACTTCCAAAAGACACTGATTTCCAATACCTCAAACTACACAGGTACATGGTTTTCTGTCTATTTCTCTATTCACCTCTGTTTTTTTTTTTTTTAACTTTCCATAGTAGAGTTTCTCATTTTTTAATTTTTTTCATTGCTATTTATGGTTCTGTGTTTGTCTTCTTGAGCCTTTTTTTTTTTTTTTTTGGTGTGAAATCTGGCTTTTTCTACCTGTATCAATAATATATATCTAACCATATCTCTATTTTGTTTTATGAGTTAGCCTTTTGGTGTTTATTTCCCCAATCCCTATCATTATTTTAATGGTGGCTTGTGTTTTAGGGTCCTTCCTTGACCTCTTTTCCGTGTGTGGCAGTCTTTCCGTCTACCTCTGTCTGTACACGTCTCACTAGCTATTTTCCAAGGGCCCTTCCTTACTTTGGGGAATATTGGTGCAATGTCATGACATGTCTGTTTGTGACTGCCTTTCTACTTATTGACTGATCTTCCCACGTTTGTCTTTCTTTTGGAAATAACTCATCTGTACTGAGTTCTATCAGGATCCCTTTCTTGCAGTAGGAAGTTCCTCAAGTATGTAGTGAAAATCTTTTATATTTTTGTAAAAAATCTTTGACTTTGTTGAGTGATAAACTTGAAGGGGTACAGAGGAAATGGGCTTTTCTGGTAAATACTCAGATTACTTCTTTGTTTTACTGTGTAGAATTAATTTTTATGAAACATACATTTAGAATGTCAAATCCAGGAAACATTAGGTGTTAGGAATTGGTATCATAAAATATTTTTAAATCATGCCAAGTCATAAGCAATTGTCTTAGAAACTAATAGGTGACTCATTCTTGAAATCACCTCTTTCTCTAATTGAAAGTGAAATAAAATCAATGATTTCTTGAGAAGGATTAAATGTTTTATGTGAAAGTCAGGTATAAGGAGCTATAACAATCAGCTTTGGCTATTTTCAAAGTATCTACATTTTGCCTCAGTTCCTAAAGAATCCTCAAAGCAAGAATGAAGGACCCATGTAGTTCACAGAGAGAGAAAATCATTCAATTTCACTTTTATAGGAAAAGGAGGATTGCAATGAACTTGCAAAACAGATTGGAATCCATCTGGTGTAACCAAATTAATCCTCCTTTAATGATTGTTTATACTGTGTATCCAAAATCAAAACCAGTATTAGGAGTTAATCAATTAAAATATATGATCACTTTGGTTAAGCAAAGCAAGGGGGAATTGTAAATTGAACAAAATTCATTTTATTCTATAAACATGTTAAAAACATGCATCTTAATTGGACCATATGTAAATTAAGTTGTGTCCACAGCTTTTTGTTTGTTTGTTTGTTTAATTGTGGTAAAGGGACAAGTAATGGCTGCTGAGGCTGACTGGGCTGTGTAAAGAGGACTATCTATCAAGGTTTCTGAAACAACAACAAAAGCAGCATGAAAATTTGGCAAGGAAGAAACAAAACAAAATAGGGATAGAAATGTTTCTCTTCTGTCTTTATTAGGATATAATTCTTTAGTCCTATCTGAGCCTTATTATCCTTAATAATGGGTCATTATATATACACCACAATAAAAAGAAATCCAGCTGGTAAACAACTTCTATTTGGAGACAGTCTCTAGGTGTGTTAATGGTTAATGTACTTGGCTGCTAACCAGAAGTTCGAAGATTTGAGCCCACTCAGAGGCACTCTGAGTGCCTGGCAGTTCAAACCCACCACCTGTTCTATGGAAGGAAGACTGGGCAATCTACTTCCGTAAAGATTTACCCCCTCGGAAATCCAAACTAGGCCTGTGAGTTAGAATTGACTTGACAGTGGTGAGTTTGGTTTCTTGAGAAGCACCTCAGAAGAAGGATCTAACAATCTACTTAAATCAGCCAGTGAAAGCCCTATGGGTCACAGTTCTAGCTGACATGAGGGGTCAACACTGAATATGAATTGAATCTGGGGCAATTATATAGACAGTGACACCTTGGGAGCCAGAACTCTATGGAACCACCTTGTTTTTCTGGGTCTGGAATGTTTTCTGCTTTTGACAAGGGCCAGTCTTAACACCTTCCCATCACTTGTTTTAGGAGCTCTGGTAGCGTAGTGCCTAAGGCATTTGACTGCTAACCAGAAGGCTGGCGGTTCAAACCCACCAGCCACTCCTTGGAAGG
>NW_006921666.1:1810979-1832169 GCF_000298275.1 Orycteropus afer afer | reverse complement strand
ACCTCAATCTTCTCTCCATTTATTGTGATGCTGCTCATTGGTCCAGTTGTGAGGATTTTTGTTTTCTTTATATTGAGACATAATCCATACTGCAGATTGTATTCTTTAATGAAACCCATTACTCCCCATTAATTTCATGATCAAATCTGTGCTCTAGTTCAGGACATTTGAATTGGGAGGCAGGATAGTATAGAGTAGAAACGGATTAGCTACTGATGTTTGAGTTCTAATCCCAGCTCCCGCTCTTATCTATCTTTGTGCCCCACAGAAAGTTCTGTTACCTCTCTGTGGCTCAGATACTTCCTCTGTGAAATGATAATACTAGAGCTGTAGTTAGTGAAAGCTAGTTAACACCAGTAAGGTGATTCCAATAGTGCATGTCCAATAGTAAAGGCTCAATAAATGTTAGCTCTTATTGTTGTCATCACCTCTGCAGATGCAGCCCTTCCAACTCTGTCTCATCCTCTATGGACTGTTCGGAGTACCCAGAATGTGCACATGCTGTTCCCTTTGCACCCTTCACTTGCTGACTCCTACTTGTCCTTAAAGACTCAATCAGACTTCCACATATGCCAGGAATCATTTTTACCACTTCCCTGCACTGTAGGTTAGGTGCTCCTCTTACGTGCTAGGTTTGCATTTGCCATAACATTTCGTACCATGTCATTACTTGTTTACTTCTCTATTCTTCCTACCACACGGCACACATCTTGAGGGTTGAAGCTCTGCCTTGCTTATCTTTGCAGCTCTATCCCATATTGTGGTGCCTGGCCCAATGGTAGTGCTCAGGAAACTACACCAGAATGAGAAAACCCAGAGTGAGACTACTAAAAGGAGCAACTTAGCATAGGTCACATGACCAAATACCTGAATGCGAATGACTTATGTGTTTACAAGTAGGCAGGTATCTATCAAATTATGTGCCGTGGAATGCTGGTGTCCTCCAGTGCTCACAAGTGTATCTGGAACAACAAGGACATGGTCAAACAAGACTGAGAATTAGGGATATACGCCTCTTGAAGAGTTGAACTTCTGCTTAGCATGAATCTAACTATCCTAAAGTTTATGCAAACCTAGTGTTTCCCAAATAGTTCCCAAATAGATTATGGAACCCACATTATTAATATATTGAGAAACCCCAATGTAGTGCAATGAGGAACACAATTTGGGAAATACAAGTATGAGCTAATAAGAGTTATTGCACCCAGCAGTTAGTTCTCTCTTTTTGGTCTCAGAATTGTTTTATGGGTCATGAGAGACCCTGTGAGGCCTCCAGGTATGGGTAGATATTGTTTCAGCTAGAACATTGAATGGACTCTAACTATACAGCAAGTTGAAGTCATTGAGGGATATAACATTACTTTAGTCCTTACAACCTTGTTTCATGTAAATATCTCTACTTCTTTCCTCCAGAGGTATTCTCTGAATAGAGGAGATAGGGTATAGTGGTCCTAAAAAGGCAGGATTTAGATTTCAGTGGGCTTATGGATGTTGTATGAGATTTTAATTTCAGCATTTCTCATCAACTTCAGCAAAATCATCTGGGTCACTTATTAAAAGTAATGAATCCTGGGTCCCAATTTGCACCTGAATCAGATAGACGATGAGTGGGAGCCTAATAACTTATACTTGTCCCAAGGCCACTGTGATTCTTAAGCTTCTTAATGTTTATGAGCTACCATCCTGGTCACTGCTTGTCCCTGAGGAGGGGCCACTTGAAAGTGGAACCTTTTTAATAGGTTCATGGTTTACAAGGTCATTTTTATTAAGTCATAAATCATCATCTGTGGAACTATTACTACCACTACGATTCTCATTTATTATATGTGCTTTTAAAAAATATGCATATTATAAGAAGATGTGTAAATGTTAAAAGGACTTAGATGTTTTATTTTGTGAGAAGTCACTTAATTGCCTGAGCCTCCCCATACCATCTGTAAAACAGGAATAGTAACACCTGTTCTTTCTGTGCACATTGAGGGTGAAAGAATCCAAAGGGAAAGACAAGAAAGTGCAGACGTGTAAAGGGCTATGAAAAATAAGGTATTATGATGTCTTTGTACAAATTTGGTGATATGTTATATTATATTATATTATTATATATATAGTATTTTTCTAAAAAATCTGCTTTGTTATCTTTCTCTGTAGGATTGAAGGGTACATTTTGGCAACTGAGAGTTTAGAACAAACCATAATTTCAGATTTATTACAAATTGAATACGATTATTAGAGATAAGGAAATTATCTGGGGTGGCATAGAACTGAATTTTATAAAGCATTCATCTTAAGTCTAACCAAAATTATAAATTAGGAATCATTATTGTAAAACTATTCTAATGATTCAACATGATAAGAAAATGCTATAGTATTTTCATCATGAGTGAACCTGCTGTTTGTTATTTGAAACACTGGTGGCCTAGCCTCCAGTCTCACAGCAAGTGACCACAGCAGACAAATGGCGGAGAAAATGAATAGGAAATTTATGAAATTAACCCTTATTCTAATATCATGTGGAATAAGATTAGAGTCTTTAAGTGATGCAAATGTTTAAGTGCTGGGCTACTAGCCAAAAGATTGGTGGTTCAAATCTATCTAGAGATACCTTGAAAGAGAGTCTTGGCAATCTACTTCTGTGACATCATAGCCATGGAAAACCCTGCAGTATATAGTTCTACTCTGGGACACATGAGGTTGACGTGAGTTTGTATGGACGTGACTGCAACTGCTGTGGTTTTGATTTTGGTAGAGTAAGATTATCAAATAATCTGAAGTCTAAGAAACCCACCTTAGATTTTCATAGCACATTAAAATAAATGGGAGTAAAAAAGTTAGTTTAACTGTTTTATGATTGAAGGAAAGGCCCTTTTCCACTTAGAAATCTGAACTCCTTTTTCAATTTTTTTTAAGTAGAAGGAAGTTTGTTAGATTCACTCCATTAATGATAATTCAAAAAGTCAGCAGACAAAACACTTTTGACAGAAAATAGGTAAAATCAAAATTTCACTCATGTACAGTGGTTAAGAACAAAGATATCAAGATAAATCATCTTAAATGAGCACTGTCTTTTCCACAGGACTCACTCTCTAGCCCTGTCTCATTTTTCATTTTCCCGAGGTTCTTAATGTATTCTTTTCATTATACAAAGCATCCCATATTTGGTCTTTTTGTGAAAATAGATCTCATATTCTCCTTTGACAACCATTCATGGGGAAAGAACAGGCCCTATTTCTGCCCGTCGTCTACATGTGCATATTCATAGAAATCCTAGATTTTTCAGTAAAATATACTCATTGCTTACAGAGCATCTTGATCCCAGAAACTCAAAACATTTGGGTCAAAAACTTCATCATGTTCCCTTTCTCTCTGTACAGCAAGTGACACCTGTGGTCTAGGGTCCCAAATCTAACTTAATCTAAATGATAGGATTTCTGTTTTCAACACAGGAAGCAGGGATCCATGAAATAATGTCACCAACTCAGGAACCATTAACCTCAAACTAATCCTGGAGATTTTTTTGTACTTCAACTCTATAGTTATATGTTTTAGTATTGCTACTTTTAATTCAAAGTAAAATTTGTCCTTCTAGATTAAGGGTGGGGGAAGCAGATGTTCTGTTCTCTGGAGATTTTCATAGTCATTCTTTTGCTACTTTATAAACAATACAGGGTATGAATTTATCTGATAGTGGAATTTTAGTATCTGGTTGATAACATTAGTGGCCTGAATTGAATTCTTTTCAGGAGAAAAGAATTAATCATTTATGATGTTGTTCATTTTCATGCTATTTCTTTCTTCTTGAAATATGAAAAGTATTGCAAATTTTTTACATAGCCTTCCCATGCTGAAGTACTATTGCATTATACTTGGCTAGATGCTTTAGAAAAAGAAAAACAAATATATAATTACTGAATTCCGAAATCAGTAGGTTTGTTTATATAATACTTAGCATGATACTTGGTTACCTCCGAGTTTTTTTATAACAAAATTCCACAGCACAAAAGAGTCTTCCTTGTTTAATGGATAGTTAACCGATTGGTTTAAACTTATTTTGACCTAGTAAGAGTCTTCCTTGTTTAATGGATAGTTACCTGATTGGGTTAAACTTACTTTGACCTTGTTTTGATGTCTTTTCTGAAAAAACACACACCAAAAACAAAATTCCAAAGGTAAAATGAAGATATTTCAGATACTTTACAATGGTGGTTTGGTTGTTGTTGTTGTTGTGTGTGTATGTGTGGAAAGTGGGGGAGTATGGTAAAATGTGTTCACCATTTAGCCCTAGCTCTATACCCTGGGTAAATAATAGGTAAATAACATGCATGAAAACAAAACAACAAAGAGAGGAAAGACACAAGACTGAATGGAAATGAAGGCTGAACAGCTTTGTCACAATTTTTTGTTGATGAGTATTTTTGTTTTGAAGGAAGTTACAACAAGGAGCAGCTAAGGACATATAAACTGGCAGCAGATTGTGGTTTATGGTAATGATGGTCCCAAAGGGACTTGGCTCTCTTGGTGACATTGAAGTAAATTGCATTACTCAAGATGTATACTAAGAAGGATGGATAATGAAATGTATAGGGAAGGCAAGATTACTGTTTTTATGGTATTGTTGACTCACACGATGAATGGAAAGGAAGAGGAGACTAAGCAGAGTTACCTAGGTTAATTGTAATGCACATTATGAATGACAGAATCACTACTTCTGTTAGAGGGATAAAACCATTTAAGAATGTCACATCTTCTAATGCCATTGTGTATACTCCAGTTACCTCATCCAGAAACAAATGTAGCTATTAGGTAAAACCTTGTTCTCTGGAGATTTTCATAACATCAGAGGAAGCTTCACCGTGTGAGTGAGACTTGAAGTTGACACATTTCCTACTCCGAATGTCTGGCTTTCAGCCAAAACTGCAATAAAACTGTGTGGTGTGCATGCATGCCCTATATTCACACAGGCAGACAGCTCTCATGTTGCACAATAAAGATGTCCATTGCCCTTAAGCAAATCTTTGTTATTGTGGTATGTGATAACTATATATTTCCACTTCCTACCTCCTCAATCCCACACTTGTTGTTAGGTGCCATCAAGTTGGTTCCCACTCATAGGGACCCTATGTACAACAGAATGAAACACTATTTGGTCTTGCACCATCCTTACAACCCTTGCCATATGGTTGCAGCCACTCTGTTATCCATCTCATTGAAGGTCTTCCTCTTTTTTTGCTGACCCTCTACTTTATCAAGATTCATGTCCTTTTCCGGGAGTGTTCCCTCCTGATAACATGTCCAAAGTACATGAGATGAAGTCTTGTCATCCTCTCTTTTAAGGAGCATTCTGGCTGTACTTCTAAGAAAGATTTGTTTGTTCTTCTGGCAGTCCATGGTTCAATCTTGTTTACCAACACCATAATTCAAATGCATCAATTCTTCTTCAGTCTTCCTTATTCATTGTCCGGTTTTCATATGCACATGTTGTTGTGGTCATTTGTTGCCATCAAGTTGGCTCCAACTCATAGTGACCCTATTTACAACAGAGCAAAACACTGCCTGGTCCCGCCTCATCCTCACATCATTGCCGTGCTTGAGTCCATCTTTGCAGCCAATGTGTCAATCCATCTCATTGAGAGTCTACCCCAGTTTTGCTGACTCTCTACTTTACCAAGCATGATATGCCTCTCCAGGGATTGGTCCTTCCGAACAACGTGACCAAAATATAAGAGATGGAGTCTCGTCATTCTCTCTTCTAAGGAGCATTCTGGCTGTATTTCCTCCAAGACAGATTTACTTGTTCTTCCGGCAATCCATAGTATATTCAATATTCTTTGCCAATGCCACAATTCAAATGTACTAATTCTTCTGTGGTCTTCCTTTTTCATTGTTCAGCTCTTACATGCATGTAAGACTCATGTCTTGGGTCAGGCACACCTTAGTCTTGAAAGTGACATTTTGCTTTTTCACACTTTAAAGAAGTCTTTTGCAGCAGATTTACCCAGTGCAATGCTTTGACGACTGCTGCTGCCATTGATGTTGATTGTGGATCCAAGTAAAATGAAATCCTTGACAACTTCAGTCTTTTCTCCATTTTTCCTGATGTTGCTTATTGGTCCACTTGTGAGGATACTACTCATATTAATTAGAAGGCAAAATGAGACAGATCAATTTTTATCACTTTAGATTCAAAGGTAGAGTGGACAATGAAGGTTGTCCTACAAAAGTATTTGAATTTAAAACGTATAAGGGGTGGTGACCTGTACTGGTGGTGGAGAGTAAGTGTCCTACTTTCACCTTCCTCCCTTCTCTGTGTTCTACCTCTTCCTGGTGCCTTATTGTGAGGGGATTCACACCTAAAAGAGTGTGTCATTTTAAGTTCACTTCTCAGAGCTGAGCTAAGAGCCGTTGCTAAGGCCAGTGGGCGTAAATTCAATCTGCCTGACGGAAGATGAAGGGTTGTGGGATTTATGACTTATTTGAGTTCTCATACATCACCCTCTGTGTCGCTCGCTTATGATGGCCCTGCCAAAAGATAAAGAAGTGTAGGACGCTTGGTATGGGCTGTGGTGACAGGCCAGGGACAAATGTCTCTGTTGGGTAAATTGATTTGAATGACTCTAGTGAAATATCAGGTTAGGCTGAAACTATGATTGGGTTTAATGATCCTGCTGAATTCTTAGGCTGTCGGGACTCCAAACTCTGTACAAGTTAATTAAGGCACTCCGTGAAAGGGGTGTGAATGGATATTTGTAAATCCATATAATTATTAATGTCAGTAAATATCACCATGTAAAAATCCAAGCCTGCTCTTGTATTTAATATATTTAATCTCTATTGAGTATAGGAAACATTACTTGTAATTTATGGAGTATTTATCTGGGAAAAAGCATTGAGAATATTTTTTTTTTTCCACACTCCATAGCAAAGAATCAGAGACATAAAGACATAAAAGTGTGTAATGAAGGACAGAGAACAGACACACAATTTATTCTCTCCTGTTAAAATTTAATAGACATTAAACTTAGTAACATAGTGGAGAGTGCATTCTTTCTTGATGTGAAAGTAGAGTTGTACTGGACCACTAAACCAAAGATCCAAAAATTAAACAGATAAATTACTTTTCCTATTATGGAGAAAAAATGTTCAGTTACCTTATTTATTTAAAACTCTGGCTATTAAAATTAATAGATTTTAGATTTCCTTGTAAGACCAAAGATTTCAAGCAGATTTCTATTTTTCCATTTAAAATTACCTCTAAATTTCTGAGTTACTTTCAACAGCAGGCAAACTTTCTTACTCTCTTTATCTCTAAGTAATTATTGTTGACGGCTTAAGGTTCCATTTCATTTTGGGGTAGGAATGGTTGGCCTCATTTTCCAAAAGCATTTCAAAACACCAGTGATTTCTTTGAGCTTTCCACTTTTCCTTTGCAGCAAAGAGTCCTATTTACATTAGTAGGAATTCCAAGGAGAGATTTGTCCTGATGGTTTCTAGTCAACAAAGCCATAGGTAAGCAGGAGCCCTGGCTACTTGGCCCTCTGTTTTCTGATTTGATCTGGATCCCTGGACACATTTTCCATCTTTATTTGACATAAAGTGTGATTTCTTCATTTCAGTGAATAGCTGAGAGATCCGAAGTGCTGTCTTTTATGGGTGGGAGGAGGGTGGTAAATTGGGTTTAGGAAAGAGTGAAACCTATTGTTGAAAATATTCTACTTTTAGAACCCAAAAACAGAGTCAGCATTTGAGAATATTGTGCTCATTTGTCAATGTGGTATAGAGTGACAGTGCCAAAACCTGACTCTTCTTTGTAAGGAAATGTCCCAGCATAGCTCGAAACCATATCCATAGAATTTAGAGGTGCCCTGCTCACAGCTGACCTTTAGGGCAGAGCATGCCATGCACTCTTCTGTCTTCTCATCTGCTTCCACTGACCACAGGTAACGTGCTCTCTTACTAAGAAGAATCCATTAACTCAGTTCTAATTTTAGGTAATTTTCCTTTGTTCCAATGTTAATGGAACCATGACCATTCTATGGCCCGGATATTGTGATGGCTGTTAGCTGCCTTCCAGTAGGCTCACATTCATGGTGACCTTATGTCTAACAGAAATGTTGCTTGGCCCCATGTCATCTCCAGGATCATTGCTATTGAGCCCATTGTGGTGGCTATTGCATCAATCCATCTTATCTATGGTTTCCTTCACTTTCACAGACCCTCTACCAAACATAATGTCCTCTTTTAAATAGTGTTCTTTCCTGGTAACACATCCGAAGTAAAGGAGTTAAAGTTTCACCTCCTTGCTTCTAAGGAACATTGTAGTTGTGTATTTTCTAAAATGGATTTGTTTACTTTTCCTGGTACAGTCAATATGCTTCCCCAATACCACAATTCAAATGCATCAATTCTTCTTTATTCCTATTCCATTGAAGAATTTTCACATGTACATATGGTGAATGAAAAGACGATGGCTTGCGTCAGGCACATCTTAATTATTAAAGTGTCATCTTTGTTTTTTAAAACTTTAAAGTCTTTTACTGTTTCACTGATTTCTAGACTCAGAAGTAGTATGCCTTGGGGTCAATTCATTACTTTTATTTAGTTTTTTCTACTGAATAATTATGCCCATTTTTTTTTTTTTTCATATTAGAATATCAAGAATCAGAGAAATTGAGAAACTTAGCTAAGGTTATCCAGCTTATAAGACACAAGAGTGCTTTTGGACTCAGCTGTGACTCCAAAACACAAGCTCTGCACCACATCACATTGACTACTGCAACATAAATGCTTATCGGTCCTGTCCCCCGTCACTCCTCAAATCCAGCCACTCTGGCCTCCAACACCAGTCCAAGACTCATCCAGGCCTCCACATGTAATATACTTTTCCACAGTCTTTTCACAGCTTTTCTCATTCTCCTTCTTCAAGTCTCAGATCATATGCTGCACCTAGAAGTATCCTCATAATCTCAGGTGGCCTTCTCCGGCTGCCTTCTGCCTTATCACTCAGATGGTTTCTTTTACAGTAGTGATCATATTTGTAATTATTTAGGTTATTCGTTTGCTTGTTAAATGTCGGTCTCTACTCGTCCTCCTCCACCCAAATGTAAACTCCATAAAAAACAGGGATCTTGCCTAATTGGTTCACCTCATATCCCTCAGTGCCTTGCACATACGAAGCCCCCAATAATCATACAATAAATGAATGGATATATGGATGAATAAATGACTCTGAAGAGATGTGTTGTTGTTGTTCTTGTTGTTATGTGCCATTGAGTCGGCCCCGACTCATAGTGACCCCTCCTTGGGTTTCCGAAGCAGTATCACTACAGAAGTAGGATTGCCCAACCTTCCTTCTGAGGAGTGGCTGGTGGATTTGAACCGCCAGCCTTCTAGTTAGCAGTCAAGTGCCTTAGGCACTGTGCTACCAGAGCTCCTTGAAGAGACCTAAATATAAGCAAATAATCCTAATGCCAGGCGAAGTTTCTTAAATATTCTAACAAAGACTAGAGCAAAATGGTGTGGCTATACGATGGCAAACAACAACAACAACAACATACAGATAAGATGGACCAAGAGAGATGAACAAATAGTAGGGGAATATGAGCTGAATCTGGTGGTTGGGTAGGATTTCAAGATACAGAGATAGTGGGAAAAGCTTTCTTGGAAGAGGAAACAGCATGAACAAGCACACAAAGACAATATTGTGTAGGGTAAAAAATGGTGTAACAATAAGAAGCCCTGTGCTCAAATCCTGACTTTTCCACTTACTAGATGGTCAATTTGGACCATGTGTTTACTAACTATTTCTTGAGAGCCTTCTAATTCTTCAGCAAACATCCATCATTTTTTGTTTCCCTCCTGAGTCTCAGTTTCCCTGTTTGTTGAGTGAAGACAGAAATCTATGATTCAGAAATTTTATGAAAAAGTATATGTCAAAGTGCCTGATTTCTGGTACTTCATCTATGGTGATCATAGCTGAGTTTAGATGACCTGCTAAATTCAGAAAAAGGTTATTTAAAGTCAAGAACATCCGTTACAATGCCATGATTAGAATGGATAAACACGTTTGCAGGAAAAAAGATTTAACAGTTTGAGTAAATATAGTTTATTTATAAAATGTTGAACGTGGGCTTAGGGAAGATAAGTTTTAGGCTTAGGACAACTTTGGGTTCTGGGGGACTCTAAAAGTAAATCATTCAATTCTTCACTGTCTTCAGTGTCCTTCAAATTTCTTCATCTTTCAAGTTATTGTTATTATAAAAAATACCTGAATGTGAACTTAACATTTTCTTGAGGGTTTCACTAAGGAAAGCTAAGATCATTTCTCTCTAGCACATTAAGCTTAAGGAGAAAGGTGCCATATGAAGTATTATAATGGAAGTGATGTGGAAAGAAGAGCAAGCCCCTTCATCATTCTCCCAATGCAAAGGCACTGCCGGAAATCATAGCTCTAATACAGAGATTTATATAAATGAAATAATGATCCTGGGACTAGCCAGTTTCCTAATGTTCTAGGGTTTGTCACTGTGAATTGTATTGTCACTTAGCAAGTGCACACTTAAAGAGAAGGATGAGAGGGCAAGGGAGGGAAGGTTAGAACAGTGAGTGATGAGGAAACTTAAAGTTGCCTTGGAGGGACAAAGAAAAGGGAGACGGGGAGAGCACAAGAGAAAAACAAAATGGAAAAATAGACTAATATAAGAAAAGGAAACCAAAGAGGGAGAATACAGTTGCAAAAAAGAAGAGAACCTCTCCCATTGACTTAACAATAATAGTCAATGCCTCTTCAGGATTTGGCTTCTACTGTGAAAGGAGAACAATTGTGTTGAGGACTGTCAATTTTCCTTATGTACATACATACTACTCCCTGAATATCCCATTGGATTGCTACCATTTTCTGTAAGAATATCTATGAAATTGCAAGGGAGACAGTCTTGGCCAATGGCTTTTTCTCCATTAAGCAGTGAACAAGGTAAGAGAGCTTGAGCCAGACTCCTAGGAGGTCATCACACCGAGTGTGTGTGTGTGTGGGGGGATCCTGAAAGTTTTAGAGTCATAATCCACCCTCTAAAGGGGCACTGGTGGCACAATGGTTACAGTGCTTGGTGCTAACCAAAATATCAGCAGTTTGAACCCAAAAGGCCACTCCTCGGGAAAAGGATGTGGCAGTCTGTGCCCATAAACATTTACAGCCTTGGAAACCCTGTGGGGAAGTTGTGCTGTGTCCTATAGGATAACTAAGAGTTGGAGTTGGCTTGACAGCAACCGGTTTATTTTTTCCTTTCTTTTCCATTCCATCCACAAAATCATTTATTGAATAAATACTTTGCACATACTTTTCCGATTGACCTCAGTTTAAGGATGAGAAAACTGAGGCTGAGTAAAGTAACTTATCTAGGTTCACACAGTGTGTGAGTGGCAGCACCAGACTTGATAGCATTCTTGCTGCCTCTGTGGCTCATAATCGCTGACTAACTGCTCTAGCCTGGACCTGCCATTTTAAAATATATTTTTATTTTACAAAAATAAGTGTGTGTATGTATATGTGTGTGTATATATACATAAAATAAGTAGGATGAGATTATCTATTATTGTTGTTATTGTTAGCTGCTGTCCAGTCACCCCTGAACCATGGCAACCCCATGTGTTATAGAGTAAAAGTGCTTCATGGCTTTCCTTGGCTGTCATCTTTATGGATGCTGTGTACCAAGGTTTTTTTTCCCCCATGGGATCTATGCATGAGTTCAAATCATCAACCTTTTGGTTAACAACTAACTACAAACCAATTGTGTCACCTAACCAATTTGCTTTGTTATATATTAGTAAATTATGTATTAGTAAATTAGTTATGTAATAGTAAAGAACAAAATTGAAATATAAGATTATTTTTGGAGCCCTGAAATGTGCAGATGATACAACTTTGCTTGCTGAAAGTGAGGAAGACTTGAAACATTTACTGATGAAGATCAAAGACAACAGTCTTTAGTAAGGATTACATCTCAACATAAAGAAAACAAAAACCTTCACAACAGGACCAGTAAGCAACACCATGATCAATGGAGAAAATATTCACCTTGTCAAGGATTTCATTTCACTAGGGTCCACAATTAATGCCCATGGAAGCAGCAGTCAAGAAATCAAATGACGTGTTACATTGAGCAATCTGCTGAAAAAGACATCCTGAAAGTGTTAAAGAGCAAAGATGTCACTTTGAAGGCTAAGGTTCACCTGACCCAAGCCATTATCTTTTCAATAGCCTCATATCATGGGAAAGCTGGAAAATGAATAAAGAAGACAGCAGAAGAGTTGATGGGTGGTGGTCAAAACCCACCAGTGGGTTTCCATGAAAGAAAAGACCAGGTCATGTGCTCCCTATAGCCTTGGCAATCTTATGGGGCAGTTCTGTTTTGTCCTACTGGATCGCTATGAGTTGGAATCAATTTTGCAACCACGAGTGGCTTGAGTTCTGTTGTCTTGGAAAGGGAGCAACTAGTGCAGGGGAAAGGATCCAAAATGCAGCAGAAAGATTTTTTGTTTTGTATTTTTTTGGTAAGATTTTGCTTAATTATCACTGTGGTAGAATGGCTGGCCAAAGTCAGAAAGCTTTTCTTTCTGCTCTGTGAGCAGCCCAATAAAGCTGCAGAAGGTACAGCCCAAATCAATGCCATTTCAGTTTTCTCCCCACCTTTTTATTTTTTTAAAGTTAATCAAGGATTCATTTTTTATAATAATCCTGTGTTAAATCAAGCAGCTAAACAATGAAATAGGAATTAAAGAAAATGAAATGGTGGGAATTATCATAAGAATATTAAATTCTGTCAAAAACCCTACCAAGCGAATTGGTTAATTAGCACCTACAATTTAATGCCCTCTGGGTTCTCTATTCACTGGCATTGTTATGGTTCATCAGCCTGCCCCCATCGACTCCCCCTGGCTCTAATCCTTGACACAAATCCATTCAGATGTTGGGAGTGGCCAGTAGACTGGAGAGCCAAACAGACCTGTAGCCTGAGTCAGGAAGTCTGGAAGAGTGTGGGTTGGTATGGATTAGGGTCAAGGATTTTAGTAAGTGGCCAATAGTTTGAGTGAAATCAATTGCACTATGACCCTTCATCCTCTAAGGCTTAGGAGAGATGCCTGCTAGAAAAATTTTTAGAGGAACTGAAAATACAGACTCATTTTATTCTCCCAAATCTTTTATTTTTGAGAACTGACAGGCTGAAGAGGTGTAGCAGTAGAAGTTAATTCAGCTGCAGTCATCTTGGAACCAGTGGGCTAGTACAGCCCGTGCTATGTTCATCCTAGGCAGGCTGCATCTCCTGGAAGGCTCCCGTGGGCTATGCTAGTAGCATCCTCCTGTCCAGTTGTGACAATCAAAACAGTCTCCAGACACAGTCAAAGGTCTCCTGGGGGACAAAAGTGTGCCTGATTGAGGACCTCTATTTTAGATTTTATGGCCTTTGAAATACCCACTAATTTTTATTCTTACTCTTAACGACGCTCAGTAAGGCAAGATCTTCTTTTGAGATAGACTTCCAACATAAATCTCTAATTCTTTTTGAGAAAACATTATATTTTACCCACATAGCAGCTGAAAAATGCCCCAATGTGAAATAGGAAATAGATGAATGCAGCAGTTATATGCATACATTTTTGAGCCAAAGCTTTTGGAGCTTGAGTTAAGAATTCCCTACTTACTAGCCATGTGGTCTTGACCAAGCTACTTTAAGTCCCTTTTCCTTACTTGTAAAATGAGGGGAATAATGATGGTTCCTTGTTCATACTGTTGTACTGAGGATCAAATGAGATGAAGCAGACAGAGTACAGAACACAATGCCTGACCCATGTTGGGCACTCAGTAAATGTTGGCTGTAATTATTACTCTTGATACTGTTTTTGAAAGTTCATGGGCTCATTATTATTGAGCCAGTGTTTATGGTTTCTTTCCCAAATACTTTGCACATTTTTTGTCTTAGGAAACAGACTCACAAATGTATGTGTACGTGCACATGCACACACACATATACACATGGCCCGATTTTCTTTTCCATCTTTTTTCTTTTTAAGTTCTCTGGTTCTATGAAGGAGCCTTGGTGGTGCAGTGGTTAAGTACTCAGCTGATAACCGACAGGTCGGTGGTTTGAACCCACCAGCTACTGCACTGGAGAAAGACTTGACAGTCAGCCTCCATAAAGATTTACAGCCTTGGAAACCCTATGGGGCAGTTCTCCTTTGTCCTGTAAGGTTGCTATGAGTCTGAATGGACTTGAGGGCAGTGGATGTATATTTTTTGTTGTTGTTTCCATAGAATATCTTTGGGAAAATCCCAGACATCTCGTTAGGCCCTGTTGTTTTGCCTGCCTCTGCTCTTACTGCTCCCAGCATTTTCCCTCAGCTCTTTTCTGCTGGAGCCACCATCAGACAAGTACAAATCATTCCCTTGATTTGCGGCCCAGGCACCAATGAGAAAATGTCTATAGTGACTTTTGATTTTATGCTTCATTGGTTAGGCCTCGTTGTAAACACCACGGCATCTTTAAAAAGAGAAGAAAAACAGCAACTTACTTTGGGCCAGAACCTCATCAAGCCTGTGTCTGTAATGGCACAGAAATATCAGAGAGGAGAAAATCCATTTTTGTTTTTTTGCTGCAGAAGCAAAGTGACCTTGAAGGAGTACCAGCTCCTCGTCTTCGCTTTTCATGGGGCTGCCCACACCCCTCCTGCTTCACCTCCTGCTGCTCCCCATCCAGCTTCTCAACAACCAGCAATCACTCTGCCCTCCCGCTCCAAATTTATGACCATGAGCAGCCCATAAACAGAGAAGGCCAATCCTAATCCCAGCCACTGCACCTTCCCATTCACTGAAGGGACGACAGCTTGATGGGACCGTAAAGCATAAGCCTGCATCCCCACTAGCCCCATGAATCACACCCTACAATAATGACTAGCAAGGGGTGCTGCAGAGATTGTAGGTGACGCAGAGGCCCAGAAGCCAGGGCTTCCCCTAAACCACCCAGAGCAATGGATCCCCGTGCATGCCCTCTCTGGGGTTTGGTATAACCCCTCCGAGTAATCTCATAACTAAGAAGTCCTCACCAGCTCACAGGCCCATAGGGAGCTGGTATTTTCAGTGAAGTATGTGAAGGGGTGGGACCACTCCAACTAATTGTTACTCAGACAGTTAGGAGAAGTGCTCAAGTCTCACCCCCTGGAATGCTCCTCCTGCAGGAAACATTTGAGGACTAAGGGCACACCTTCCCCAGCTACCTTCTTCCTCCTCTGTTTGCCCCTTAGTACATATGTCATTGGCTTCTGAGACTTGACGTGTGTGGGAAGCACCAGAGGACCTTGTTCAGTGTGAGATCCAACTGGTCTGCGGTGGGGCCTGAGAATCTGTCTTTTTAACATTCCTTTTAAGGACTTCTGCTGCTGCTCTTTTTGCACACTTCCAGTAGTGAGATTCTGGAGTGGTTTAGAGTGTCATTCTTTTCCTTCCACTCCCCCTGCCATTCTTTGTTTGGATGTGGCATGTGTTAGCTTTTACAGGAAACAGTAGTCCTCTATCCAATTGTCTTTGGACAAAACTAGCTTTTTCTATGCACATGAAATATCAGAAACTCTGAGAACTGGAGAGGTTTAGATACTATTGTTGTCCCTGATATAGTAATCCCAGATACAGTGGGATTGGACCATTGTGGTCCATAGGGTGTTTTTTTTTTTTTTTTTTGGCTGATTTTCAAACATAGATCACCAGCCCTTTCTTCCTAGTCTGTCTTAGTGTGGAAGTTTTGATGAAATCTGTTCAACATCATAGCAACATGCAAACCTCCGCTGACAGGGATGGTGGTACATAGGTAAACTGGCCGGCATTGAACCTATCTCCTGCATGGAAGGCAAAAATTCTACTACTGAACCACTATTACTGACTTTAGTTTTCTACCCAGAATAGGAGCTCTTTTTAAATAATCTGATGACTTGTCTTTCAGCTTCTCAGGTTACTGCTGCAGTGGAGGGCCTTCAGTGCAACACTGCATGGAGCAGTAAGTATTTTTGTTGCTTAGCTCCACGTGTGATACAATTCTTGTAGCAGGTCAAAATCTGCTTCTAATCATTGATCTAGATTTACTCAGTTGAACAACAGAAAACAAATGCTCACCTTTCTCACATTTCTACAATATTCCTTTCCTCTCCAGATTTGACAGTACCAAGAGCTGTAGCTTTGGGTTCAAGATACAGAATTGGAATCTGTCATGACCCCAATGAAAGGATAATGAATCCTGGAAGCAGGACCCAGAGAGGGCCTAACAATTTATGCAAGTGCATGAGTTTTGGAAGGTGACATTTTTTTTCTATCAGTAAGGCCTATGTGCTGATATCAGCAAAGACTAAATATGCTTACAGCTTAAGGATGTTGACCTTTAAGAGATGCTCATAAATAGGAAACATTCCCCTAATCTGTTCACCTAAATGAAATTGATGATAGGCTTGAGGGAACCAAGTAGGCTTTATTTCCTCTATCAAAGCCTTTGCTACAGTCTTCTTCCGACTACATATGACTGGGATCAATGGGACATAGGGTTTTGGGTTAGAAATGCATGGAGATTGGATCAGACAAATCGGGGTTCAACTCTCAGGTCCACTGGTGATTGTTTCGCCTAGTTTTATCTACTTACATCTCTGGGCCTTTCTGTTAAAAATTCAATAATATGTTCTTTTTTTTTTTAGTTTTTAGTATGATTTGGGTGGAAGTTTACAGAGCAAATTCATTTTCCATACAGCAGTTCATATATATTTTGTCTCATGACATTGACTGTAATTCCCCACAATGTGACAGCTCTCTTCCCACTTCCTCCCTGTAGTTACCTATTCCCTGTATCCTTCCCTCCCATGAACTCCTGCCCCCCTGAGCTATCTCCCTATGCAAACTCTGCCCTTCTCTTCTCCCATGATTGATTGCTCCAATGAATGTATCTACCTTATGTAAATGTTCACCTCATTTGCCTGTCTATTGTTTGGCTAGTAGCTACAGGAATAAGTTCAATTCTAGACTTGAAGAATGGTTAGAGGCCATAGTCTCATGGGGTTCACCAGGCTCTATCAGACCAGCAAACCTAGTCTTTTTTCATGATTTTGAGTTTTGTTCCACATTATTCTCCCACTCTATCGAGGATCTCCTGCACTGATCCTCCTCCAAGTGGTTGACAGTGGTAGTGGGGCACCATCTACTTCTGGTGTCATGTTCATATAGGCTGAGTTTTGCATGGTCCACCAGTCCCTTGGACTAATTGTTTCTAGGTGTCATTGCTTTTCTTCATTTGTCTTTGCTCTGCACAAGGAGAAACCCATTATTGCATTTAGATGGCCACTTGCAAGCTTTTAAGATCCCAGTTGCTACTTAACAAAGTAGGATGTAGAACAAAGTTTTTGTGTGGTATGTTATGCCAGTTGAGCTTGATGTGTCACCTGTGACCATGGTCCTGAGTCCACAGGTCCAATACTCACAAAAATTTGATAATATGTTCTTAAGAGAGTGCAGTATAATGAGTTGCATGATATAGCTTTTCTAGCCATAGTCTTTGTAACTCCCACCGGATTACTAGGTTGTTACTGTTGTTGTTATGTGCCATCGAGTCGGACCCAACTCATAGTGGCCCCTCCTTGGGTTTCTGAGGCAGTATCACTATGGAAGTAGATTGCCCAATCTTCCTTCTGAGGAGTGGCTGGTGGGTTTCAACCTCCAGCCTTCTGGTTAGCAGTCAAGTGCCTTAGGCACTACGCTACCAGAGCTCCCATAAGATTACTGGGTAGGACCATGCAAATATGTGTCAACTTGGCTGGGCAGCTCATAGTAGTTATTCCCTATAATGAGACTGGCAATTAACTCTGTGGTAGAATTTGCCATTGAGCAACTGAGTAAATGCTTTTAGACTCTTGATTGTTACAGTCATCCACCTGGGATATTTCTGTTGGAGCAATCTGGGAATGTTCACTCTCTCTCAAATGTATAGAACTCTGATGTTGGGATTGGTTAGGTTTGCTACTCTGCCAGGCTTAAAATGAACCCTCCTCGAGGCAGAGACAGAAATCTCAATGCTGGCTGAGAGAGATGTCTGGCTGAGAGTCGGTGGCAGTGGAACCAAGAGGCATGGAACAGAGTGGCAGGCTTACCTGGCTCACAGAGGCAGATACCAGGCCAAGAGGCCAGGGGCCAGAGAGGTGTGTTTCAGGGAGCAGCAGAGGGGAGACTGTCTTGATCAAAGAACTGTATCCTAAGCACATTCCTGAACTTGAATTGTAGCTTGTTGCTTCCCTAAAAAAACCCACAATCTGTGAATTCTGTGTGGCCACTGCAGCGAATTATTGAACCTGGCAGAGAGGGGGTGGATGTCGTGGTAGGGATGGCTGGTATCAAAGATGGTAAGACTGGAGGATGGCAGCATGTCTGGCTTCACAGGAACAGGCCTTGGGCTGCTGATGGTGATTCTGTCTTCCTCTTGTGAAGTTAGAGGAGGTCAGAAGATGCTGCCTCCAGGCCCCTTTAGCAGAGGGTATCTCTGAAGATGACATGAGATAACATAGGCATAGCTTTCTATCTGACACTAAAGTCACTGAACACATTTTTATTTTAGTGTACCTTGAACCATTTTAAGTTTGCTTATATAAAATTTAATACAATTAAGCAATCTGCAGTCTATGGTAGGGATTATTTTGTAGGCTCTGGAATCAGCTTGTCTGGGTTTGAACCATAGGTCAGCTACTGTACTGTGTGACTGTAGATATGTTACTTTAATCTCTCTAAGCCTCAATTTTCTCATATGTTCTTTTGAGGATTAACAGAGTTTACAAACAAAACAGAAAACCATTGCCCTTTAGTCAATTATGACTCATAGCAACCCTATAGGACAGAGTGGAATTGCCCTGTAGGGTTTCCAAGCCTGTAAATCTTTACAGAAGTATACTGCCACATTTTTCTCCTGCCAAGCAGCTGGTGGGTTTGAGCTGCTGACTCTCAGGTTGGCAGCTCAGTACTTAACCACTGAGCCACCAACCCTCCTTTAACAGAGAGAGTTAGTACATACACAACACTTGGATCAGTCCCTGACCCATAATACAGATTGCTAATATGATGATAGGGATTTTCGCATAGTTAAGCAAGCAAACACAAACCCCAGAAAACAAGCAAACAAACAAACAAAAAGGACAAAATCACCACCATCAACAATAACCTACTTTCATTACTTCTAGTGTCATATTTAAGAAGGACCACTTTATTTAAAGTACTTCAAGCTTACAGGAATTAAAAAACTTTGAGTTATAGCCTTGACAAAAATTAATTTGGGATGGATCATAAATCCAAACGCAAAATTTAAAACTAGGAGTTCCAGTAAGTTGGTGGAATAAGCAGAAAGACTGCACAGACCCTCTTCAACAAAGAAAAGAGGAACCGATTAACACAGATACAGAAGATAATCCTGGACCCCTGACCCTTGAAGGAAAGGATATAGAAGTGGACTAAACTCCAGCTAGCAGAAGAATTTGCATGACAACACCAAAAAAGGAGACATATGGAGCTGCAGTCTGGCAGTGATCCTGATGGCACGGACAGCTTGGATATTGCCGAGTGGTGGTAGGACCTAAGAATTAACCTAAAATTCGGCCCTGCTAGGCAGGGACTGAACAGAGAACTGCTCTGGTGGCTGGGGAATAAAAAGGGAAGAGCGAAGAGGAAGGCAGGCTGAGCTGTGGACTTTTGTCTGTCTGGAAGGTGCAGCCATTTTGAGTGTTTGTAAGTGGCTTGACCAGTTTGGATATTTAAAGCGACAGTGTCCTCCCATATTCCAGGGACTTAAGAACAGGCTTCACTTGTCAGGAATCCCAAGGACATTGCAGACCCGGATGACTGGAAAGGTGCAACATTACCCTGATACTTATATACTCTTACACCCCCAAACCCTCTTGGTGAACAGAGGTGTGACCATCCCTCTGGGCTGTCAGGAAATCCATCCCAGTCTGTGTGCTCAGATGGAGCCTGGGTGCCCTTTGCTGTCCTGCCCCAATTTTTCTTTTTTTCTGATTTTTAGTTTGTTTTTGTCTGTTTTAAAACTGCTATTATTATTGTTACTATTGTCCTTTTTACTATTATTCTTTATTCTTCCTCTCCCAGGTTCTAGTTTTCAGTTTTTTTTTCTTTTCCCTGTTCCTGGTTGCATTTTCTTTTCTTCCTCATGGTTAACCCTGTTTCTCGTTTTTCTTTTTGCATTTTTCCCATTTTTTTTCTTCATTATTTTCCTTCCCTACATTTTTTCTCTTATTGCCCTCTCCCCAGATATTGCAGAGTTGTTTTTTTTTTTTTTTTTTTTTTTTTTGGATACTGTTCTGTGTGATTACACAGTAAGTTTTTTGTCCATTTGCTTTTACTTTTTTGATGGTTATTCAATTGTTATTTTTGTCTAACTGAGTAGAAGACAGCAACAGTCCCCATATGACACAACTACACACACACCTCTTACAGCTTCACTTACTGAGTGAGAGCTACCACTTCCTTCTTCAACAATGGGCCAACAGTAAACAACCATCAAGAAGAACCTGACTCACCCTTGGCTGCTCTTCACAAACAGTTAACAGAGATCTAAATACAACAGTGCCACAATGTCTCAGAGATAACAGATCATCACAGTCCAAACAAAAAAGCAAGAGAAAGTGGTAAAAGACCAAAGAGAGAGAGAGAGAGAGCAGGATACAGACACAGAATACATCCCTGAGGAAGAAGCAACACTGGAACTCTCTGATAAGGAATTCAAAATAATTATATTTAGGTATTTTCAAAGAATTGAGAGACAGACCAAGGAAAAGAACAGAAAAATCACTAGAAGAATTTTGGAAGAAAATATAAGAACAAAATGAAAAAATAAATGAAACATTACAAATGATTTTAAATCTAGACATAGAAATCCAGAAGATTAATACTAAATTGTCAGAAAAAGATAACACATTGAAAGGGGCAAAGGGATAGAATTGATGCAATGGAAGACAGAATTAATGAGATTGAAGACAAATACCTGAATACTTTTTGGAAAGGGATCAATCATAAAAAAGACCAAAACAAAATGAAGAAAGCCTAAGGTTCATGTGGGATACCATCAAAAGGAATAACCTACATGTCATTGGAATTCCAAAACAGGAAGAGAAAAATAAA
>NW_006921666.1:1809198-1810809 GCF_000298275.1 Orycteropus afer afer | reverse complement strand
CAAACCCCAAAAAAGATAGACAACCCCCCAAAAAATCACCAAGATATATCATCATCAAACTCATCAAAACCAATGACAGAATCCTGAAAGCAGCATGGGAAAAACAAAAAGTTACTTACAAAGGACAACCAGTAAGAATAAGCTCTGATTTCTCAGCAGAAACCATGCAAGCTAAAAGGCAAGGGAATGGTATATATAAAGCCCTGAAAAATAAAAAATTTCAACCAAGAATTATAGACCCAGCAAATTTATCCTTCAAATATGATGGTAAAATTAGGAAATTTCCAGATAAGCAGAAACTAAAGGAATTTGTTAAAACCAGACCAACCTTACAAGAAACGTTAAAGGGAGTTCTTTGAACAGAGAACAAAAAATAGCAAACAACAACCGACCATTAATACACAAGATGGCATAACCCAGAAACCACAGCTATGGAAATATCAAAAGTAAAATAAACTTACAAGATTGTAAAAAGGGAACCAGAGACATCAACTGGCAAGTGAGGATAATTACAAACAAAAAGAGGGAAAATATTGTGTAGTTACAGACCTTCTAAATGGTGAGGAAGTCAAGAGAGTTGCAAGACAGAATGGACTGTTGTAAACTCAGGGCAAAATTATAAATCACAGGGTAACCTCAAAGAAAAATGAAAAGCCTTCACATCATAATAAAAAAGAAGACAGGCACAAATATTCAGCAAATACAACAGCAACAAAGGAAACGATTACATGATTCATAAACATAATGAGCTCAGCACAGGAAATAATATGGAACAAAGAAATCAGGGGCACCATGAAAAAACACATAAGAAAATGAGAGCAACCAATTTATACTTGTCAATAATTACACTGAATGTTAATGGATTAAATGCACCACTCAAGAGACAGAGAATTGCAGATTAAATAAGAAAACAAAACCCATCAATATGCTATCTACTAGAGACACACGTTAATGACAAAGACAGAAGTAGACTAAAAATCAAAGGTTGGAAAAAGATAAGCAAATGGAAACTGTAAGAGAGCAGGAGTGGCAAAATTAATTTCTGATCAAATTGACTTTAAGGCAACAACCACCATACGAGACAAGGAAGGAAATTATATAATGATTAAAGGAACAATTGAACAAGAAGATATGACCATAATAAATATCTATGGACCCAATGAAAGAGCCACAAAATACATAAATCAGACTTTAAAAAGAGTTGAAAAGACAAATAGATGACTCCCCAGTCATAGTGGGAGACTTTAATATACCACTTTAAAGGAAAGAGAGAACAACTGGAAAGAAACTCAACAAAGATGCAGAAGAGCTAAACAATACAATCCACCAACTTGACCTTATAGACATCTACAGAACACTCACCCAACAACAGCATAATATACATTCTTTTCCAGTTCACATGGAACATTTTCCATGTTAGACCATATGTTAGGCTATAAAGCAAGCCTTAATAAATTTTAAAACATTGAAATACTGCAAAGCATCTTCTCAGATCATAATGCTATCAAGTTAGAAATCAACAATAGGAAGATCAACAGAAAAAGAGTAAATGCATGGAAACTGAACAACACCCTCCTTAAGAAAGACTGGGCAAGAGAAAAAATGAAAATT
>NW_006921666.1:1768471-1805153 GCF_000298275.1 Orycteropus afer afer | reverse complement strand
TATATGACTATGAGACCAGAAGAGCTAGATGGTGCTCGGCTACCACTGTCAACCACTTGGAGGGGGATCTACGTAGGAGAGAGAGGGAGAAAAATGTGGAACAAAATTCAAAGTCATTTGGGAAAATAAAAAAAGGAGACCAGGTTTTCTGGTCTGATAGAGCCTGGGGGTACTCCTGAGACTATGGCCCCTAGCTGCCCTTCAGGTCTGGAATTGATCCCATACCTGTGGCTTCCAGCCAAACAAAAGACAGACATATGAGTTGAATATGTACCTGAGGTAGATACACTCCTTGGAGGGAACAATCATGGGAGAAATAAGGACTGTTTATGCACGGGGAGACAGCTCAGGGGGCAGGAATGCATGAAGGGATGGACACAGAGAAGTAACTATTGGGAGGAAGTGGGAGGGAAGCTGTTGCATTGGAGTAAATTGTAGTCAGTGTCATGAGACAAGTGTATATGAACTTCTGTATGGAAAGTGAATTTGCTCTGTAAATTTTCACTGAAATCACAATTAAAAAAAGTCTTAAAAAATTTAAAACTATAAAACTTCTAGAAGAAAATATATATTTGTGACCTTGAGGTAGGTAATGATTTCTTGGAAAAATATAAAAAGCACTAACATAAAAGAAAATATAAATAAATTGGGCTTCATCAAAATTAAAAATGTATTCTCATTGAAAGATATTAAGAAAATGAAAGAGTAAGAAAATATTCTCCAGGCATATATATATATATAACAAAGAACCTGTTTACAGAACATTCAAAGATCTCCTACAATCAATAATGAAAAGATACCCAATAAAAAATGGTCAAAAGACCATTTTTTAGGAAAGAACACATACTGTTGTTGTTATGTGCCATCAAGTCGGACCCGACTCAGTGACCCCTCCTTGGGTTTCTGAGGCGGTATCACTACGGAAGTAGATTGCCTAACCTTCCTTCTGAGGAGTGGCTGGTGGGTCTGAACCAGCAGCCTTCTGGTTGGTAGTCAAGTGCCTTATGCAATATGCCACCAGAGCTCCTTATTTTCTACTAATAACCAAAATGTTTGTTAGTTCAGACTCACCCAAGGGTACCTTAAAAGAAAGGGCCTGGCAATCTCATCTCCAAAGTTCACAGCCCTGCAAAGTCTGGGGGGCCCAGTCCTACTCTGATCTACAGCATCACCATGACAGAAGCAACTTGACAGCGACTGGCTTTTCTTAGTTTTATAATGACTAAAATTAGAAAGATTAGCAACACCAAATGTTGGTGAGCTTTGAGACAAGTGACAATCTCATGCATTGCAGGTAGGAATGTGAAATGGTACAACTATCTGGGATAATTGGCAATTGCTCATACAGCTAAACATACACTTAACCTGAGACCCAGAAAGTTTACTTTAGGTGTTTACTCAAGAGAAATGAAAACATATATCCATAAAAAAGACTTACCCAAAAATGTTTACAGTGGCTTTATAATAGGCTTAAACTGAAAATTGTGCCCATTAGCAAGAGAACAGATAAATCAAACGTTAGTATATTTATGAATACATTGTAAATTAGTAATAATCAATGAGTACACAATGCATCACTTATAATCAATAAAATGAATGAATTATGGATAAATGCAACAAAGTGTATGCAATTCTGGATGACCCTGGGCAGGGAAAAAAGACACAAATGTGTGAATACTTAATAATTCTACTTGTATAAAATTCAAGAATAGGAAAACTAATCTATTAGAAATTAGAACATCAGTTGTCTATGTCAGGTGAGGATTGACAAGGACACAAGGGAGTTTTATAGGGTGGAGAAAGTAACCTATAACTTGAATGGGGTATTGGTATATGGGTATATTAATTTGTTAAAACTCATCATATTACATTCTTAAAATCACATATTGTATTCTGTGCACATTTTCCCATCATTTAAATACACATACATACACACACACGTATATGTGTGTGTGTGTGTGTTAAAGGAAAATAATTTGAAATATCCTTGAAACTAGGAGAGCCTTCATTAGGTTAGAATATTTTCTGCACTCTTTCCCCACATCAGAATTTCTGCTCTTTAGCTCACCATCATCTAGAAAATAAATAGGAATACTGTCCTGGTAAACAAAAACCCTTTAGTTAAGTATGTACCTCACTCAGAAGCCTGTCTCTTTTCCTATGGATAAATTAGTCCGTTGTGAAGCCTGTCCAAAATGGAATCTCTTGCCTCTGCCCTTTATTTCTGGGCTCCTACACTCAGTCTTCCTGTCCATCTTGTCCTGGGTTGTCTCCTGTAGAAAGGAATTGATGACACTTTCCACTTCAGCTGGACTTCATTCAGATTTTTCCAAGCACATTATAAACTCTAATTCATTAACATCATCATAAATGGTAATGTCCTGTGAAAAAGAGAGGTGATGGCACCAATTAAAATAATCTTCTTATAGTCACACATTAAATCAATGTCAGTGCAAATGTTTGAATCAAGAATTGATGAATTTCCATTCCTCTTCCTGATTGATAGCAGCACAGTGGTTGAAACTAAAAACTTCACTAGCCTTCTAGAATGTGCCAGGCTGCACTTGGTGCATGGATCTGCCAGTAGCAGTGAGGAAGACGATGAAGAAATAGACACAGATACACAAGGATCTGAAGGAAAAGACACACTACATGCACTGAAACAGGCATAAAAACATAAAGCAGAACATTCTACTACAGAGTAGCCATGCATTCATTCATAGAATTTCAGAACAAGGATGCAATGTAGGGAGTATTCAGTTCCCTCAATCACTTTATCATTGAAGTAACTTAAACTCCTATGGTCGTGAAGATCATGGAGATGGTGCCTGGCTGGACATTTTATCCTTTTGTACACTCTGTGACTTTGAGTTAGAGTTAACTCAATGGCAACTAACAACAACAATAACTGCAATTCAGAGCAGTGAAGCCAAGTGCCCAAGGCCACATACCTTGTTCTGCCCCAGATCCTCCAACTGCGTCCCTGAGCCATTTCCACGGCAGCCTTTATGTGTGTGAGATCCTTATAAGAGATTTCCCTTATTCTTGTGAGATCCTTGTAGAGATGTCCCTTATTCTTGGACTCTCTTATGTTTATATAGCAAAAGAAATACTTAAATGCATTTTTTCCTATGAGCATGGCATTTAAAATGATATAATAAAAATTTTCTCACCCTGCAAGAAGTCTAATAATAGCTGAGAGTTACAAAGTGGACACTCTGTGCCCAGCACTACTTTGAGTACTTTGCATGTATTAATTCATTTAATCCTCACAACATCCTATGAGAGTATGTTATTATTATCTTCACTTCACCGCTGCAGAAGCTGAAGCCTAGGGCAGTTTTCTAGTGAGAGAGAGAGATGAGGATGTAAGATCTTTGATTCTAACACATACCCAGTAACTGCTCTAACCTGCCTTCTTTCTGAAAAAGGGGGTAGAGAAGATTTGTTTCCATGGGGAAAAAGAACTAAAATCCAATGCTGAACTCTAGATTTTAAGCCGCTGATGGATGTATACAAAAACAGCTGTTATTAAATGGCACTCATCACTTTTGCAAAGTGGTTTCTCTCCTTGCACTTAAATAAAGTAGTGAGGAAAATATTGTTAACCGTCCCCATATTACATATGAAGAAACTGAAGCATGGAAGGTTGAAGGAATGTGCCCTTGGCTGCACAGCTGGAAAGGATGTGAGCCTGGGCTGTCTGGCTCTTGGTTGGCTCTCAATCCCTGTGCATCCTGCCTTGCCTGGACCACTAACTGCAGGAATTTTGTAATAAAAGGGCCTTTGTTCAGTCCAGCTTTAATTGATGAGATACTAAACAGTCGGCACTCAATAAAATTTCATCAGAGAAAACATTTCTGCTTAGCTCTTTCTAAGCTGTAAAGTCTCTCTGGTTTGATATAGACTGCCTTCATTTTTATAGAGCTGACATCAAACTGATTTTAGAAAGAACTGGCTTTTCTCCAAGGTCTCCTTGGTCAGTGTGACCTGACATAGGTTTTATGGATTAAACCTGTAATTTTCAAGAAAGGGCAAGGTTGAGAGGGATGGCGGTGCCCTCCTAGGGGAAGTATCAACATCCAGGGGGGAGGGGTGCTTATTCCAAAAACAGTGCTAGAGGGTTAACTTTGAATGTGACCTAGGACTTGCTTGTTCATCACCCCAGCTAGGATGGAAACCTTTGCATCAGGTAAAGGGAGTTGGCATTCGCACTGCTGTCTGGCTCCAGAATCCATGCTTTTAGTTATGATGCTGTAGTGCACTGGATAACAGAGGTTAGCTACTTTATATCAGATGATCAGGGAGTGACCCCCAAAATAAGGGTCATTAAAGCTGACACCTGAAGGATGAAAAAGGTCTTCCAAAGCAAGTGAGTGTTCATGTGTATGTTGTGTGTGTATTATACTTGGGCTAGAGCAGGAACCTAACAGTGTTTCTAGCAGAGGAAGTAGTCTGCATGATAACCCTCAAGAACAATTGCAATAGAGGCTTGGACAATTCAAGCAATAGAATGGCCAGGACAATGAAAAGTTATGGTAGAAATGGAGAGAAATGTGATGAAAGGTAGAACAGATATGAGGGCAGGGGCAAAGTGTCCATGGACTTTGTTGCCAACTTTGGAATGGGAAGCCACTGAAAGATTTTATACAAGAAAATCCGTTAGTTCCATGGAGATTTTTTAAAAGATAACTCTTTATGTTGGGACACAGTTGCAGTGGTCTAGGAAAGAGATGAAGGACAAGGCTCTGTATGTGGTCTGAGAGTCTAGAGCTGCCTTCAAGATCATGTCCCACTTCATCATGCCCACTCCTCCCTCTTCCTAGAGAGGAGCTTTGGTTTAAAGTAGCACCATCCACACAAATTTGTAATGTTTGAAGATTTACCAGAGTGCTCTGTGAAAGGAATCTTCTTCCAGCAGGTTTCTTGGTCAGAATTCACTGTTGGAAATGATGGTGATCAAGGGCTCTGACTGAACAAATCCCAACACAAGGGAAATGGGATTCTATGAGACTAGCACTGAGAATATTTTCTGAACATGTGGGAGTATGGCCAACACCTGCAAGTGTTCTTTTGGGCACCCTGAGCTTCTTACTAACAGTTTTAATCTTCTTGATTGTTTTATCCTTGGGTATCTGTCATTAACATTTTGGCTGGTGCAAAAACAAAGGTAATAGTCCCTGCCTGTGGAGTTGCCTACCTGCGGAAGGCCATTTGGAGAGAACAAAGTATAGTATTTGCTGGAAATGCAAACAGATGTGAGTTTGATTACCTTTTGAAAGCTACAGAGTTTAGTTGATGAGAATGTTGTATGTAAATACAGTGGTGACTTGTGAGCAGCAGATGTCTCTAATAATCATTGCCAGATGCACCATGTTGAATTAGCCTGTGAGATTCCACTACACCGATGCCCACCACTGTGATTTTCCTTGGACCCCTCTGTTTCTATTCCTTTAGGACATATCAAGACAGTTTAGGCATTAACTCCCTTTGTGTTTCCATTCTACCAAAACAGAACTTTACGATCCTTTCACACTGCATTGTATTCATTAGAAGACTACTTTTTTTTTTTTTAGGATTCCAAGACAATTGGAGTAGGGTAATGCTATACTCATGTATAATAATGGCTGCTACTTATTGAGCACCAACTATTTGCCAGGATTGGATTACTTGCTATGCACATCATTATATTCAGTCCTCTCAGCAGCTTTAAAGGAAGACAATATTACTCCTACTCTAGAGATGAAGAAATTGAAATGAATGCAATCTTTTCTTTGTAGTGATTGGAGCAAGTGATGCAATTGCCTCTTTGTGCACTGCAGCGGTTTAACCTCACAAGGAAAATTCTGTTAGCATCTGAAAATCATCTTTTAAGAGAAATATTGGTAAATTAAAGACACGTCAGAGGAGAACAACAAATATGACTTAATTAGGCCTGTATACATTCAAGGACCATCATAATAAATAGATTTTAAATAAGTAGATTTTAGGTTGGGAAAAATGAGATGGGGTCAGGGGCACTCTAAGCTCAAGTAACAATGTGTACAAAGACTCAGAAACAGCAGGAAAGATTGGAGACTTCCAGGACATTTCAGGACATTCAGGGCAATTTGAGTGTAAGATGCAAGTTTGGAAGTAGTTAGGCACAAAGTTGGAGAGGTGAACAGGGAAATTATGAAGCATCTTGAAATGCTAAGGAGTTTACACTTAACGTCACTAGAGAAATGAAGAGATTTGACCAGGGGTGTGGTATAATTTCATAAATGTGGATGGGAGGAGGTTTTTGCTGTAATTCAAGTAAGAAAGGATCATGGTCTTAATATCATGGCAGTAGGGATAAATATAAAAGATTGTAATCAGAAAGATGCTAAGAAGCAATGTTACATATGGATCTCAAACAGTTACATAAGTGTTTAGATGACTGTCATGTGGAAGAGAAAGATGATTTATTCTGTCTATTTACAGACAGCATTGTAAGAACTAATGGGAGAAAGAGGGAAATGTCTTTGTCTTAGGCTGGGTTCTCTAGAGAAGCAAAACCAGTGAAGCTTATACAGTTGACTCTTGAACAATGCAGGTTTGAATATCCCAAGTCCACTTATATGCAGATTTTTTTCAATATATGAATCTTGGAGAAATTCAAAAGTTGATAGACACTACACAAGAGGGATTAACAGATGATGACGTGATGAAGATGAGCACTTCTGAACCAGTGTCAGGCAATGAGGAAAAAGACATAGAAGAAGCAGTGCCAGAAACACATTGGCATTAGACTATCTGGCAGAAGGATTCCAATTAGTCAAGAGTGCTTTTGACTTACTTCATGACATGAACTCTTCTATGATATGGGCACTGAAACTAAAGCAGGTGGTAGAAGAAGGATTGGTACAGTATGGAAATATTTTTAATGAAATGTAGAAACAAAAGTTAGATAGAAATTATGATATATTTCTGTAAAGATACACTAAGTGTGCCTGCCTCTCTTATTTCCCCTTCCCCCTTTTCCTCTTCCCCTCTTCCACCTCTGCCACCCTTGAGAAGCGTGAACAACCCCTCTTTCCTTCTCCCTCCTCAGCCTACTCAAAGTAAAGATGATGAAGATGAAGACCTTTATGATCCACTTTCATTTAATGAATAGTAAATAACCATTCCATACACTTAATAAACTTTGTTGTATATGTGTGTGAATGTTTTCATGTGGAAACCTCATAACTATATGGCAAGAAGTGGGTTAATTGAATTTGTTATCAGTAAGGCTTCTGGTCAGCAGTAAGCTTTAGTTGTTAAGTTTTTGGGGAGTCAAAAGTTATACATAGACCTTCAACTGCACAGGAGATAGGAACCTCTAACCCACACGCTGTTCTAGACTCAAGTGTATAGGTATATATAGGGAGATTTATCTCAAGGAAATGGCTCATGTGGTTGTAGAGGCAGGCAGGTCCTAAGTCCATGGGCCAGACATCAGGCTGGATGCTTCTCCTGACTCACAAGTTTGCATGGCTTGACAAACACAAAATTGGCAAGTCAGACAGCAGGCTTCTGGCTCATGCATTGCAGAGGCTGATGAATCTCAAGATTGACCTTCCCCTTTTTTGTTGACCCTCCACTTTACCAAGCATTATATTCTTCTCCAGAAAATGGTCCCTTCTGACAACATGACCAAAGTAGGAAAGACAAAGTCTGGCCATACTTGCTTCCAAGGAGCATTCTGGCTGCACTTCCTAGAGGACAGATCTGTTAGTCCTTTTAGCAGTCCATGGTACTGTCAGTATTCTTCGCCAACACCACAACTCAAAAGCATCAACTCTTCTTCTGTCTCCCTTATTCATTGCCCAGCTCTCATATGCATATATGGCAAATGAAAATACCATGGCTTGGGTTAGGTGCACCTTAGTCTTCATGAGTAAAAACATACAAGACTCTAAATTCAGCCTTAAAGACCAGCATCTGGAAGATAATTAATGCTTAACTAAAATTAGTAATACATGTATTATCACTATGGACAAAGAGCTATGGAAATAAATTCTGCCTGAGGTGGAAGGGAGTTTTTAATTGAGATGATAGAAACTGGCATGGGTGCTAGTTAGAGGGAAGTTTTGTATCATGCCTGAGCACTTCTAGGTGTAGTTGCCAATGGAATATTTTTAAAATATCACTTTGGAGTTTCAAAAATAGTAAGTACTAGAGAAATATACTGGAGAGTTATCAATGTAAGCAAGAACCACCAAATCAAATGCCTGTAGTGGACAAGCAGGTAATATAAATAAGTGATGTGGAAAAGGCATAAGACAATAAGGAAAAGTGAGTACTATGGAGAATTGGAAATCAAATACTACTTCCAAGAGGCAAACTGCTACTGAGCTCCAACAGATTGCCATGCAGAGACACTGACGCCGTATTGCTGTATCTCCATATTTTCCAAATAAAAATAAAAACTTGGATATTTAGATATATTTCTGGATATATATATATACACACACACACACATATATACATATACATATATATATAAAATAATAATTTTGACCTAGCTTTGAACTAAAGGCTGTCAGATTGTGTCATCTGTTTTAAAGTGATTGTTGAAGGTTTGAGGGTGAATGAAATTTTCCCAAGGAATGGCATGCCAGTCTAAATAACAGTAATCTTTCCCAAGTGGGTAGCCACATGTTACTCAATATGAAACCTTTTCTTGTTCTACATCTGAGGATCCATGTGGCCATAGTGTAATCTGAGGAGGTCATGAAGTACAGTACGCAGTGAGTTACAAAAAGGGAGATACAAATATGATGTAACCTAGAACTAAGTGAAGATCCCAGTGTTGACAAGGAGTGTGATCAAGCACATAAGGTGATAACTGTTGGGCACTTTTTAGACATCACAACTTCCCTATGCTAGTGTTTACATAAGGATTAATGAGGATCGATTTAGTGTTATTTTTAGCCTTTGACCCCTACAAATGTGCCACTTCATGTCCTACCACTCAAAAATGTACAACAAACAAAATGGTTTTAGAACCACTGAAGAGAATAGCAGTCAGAGATGGAACCCTGAGTGAAAACACATAGGAATGAATGATGAAGACCAAACGAGGTAGAGTCTAGAATGAGCCTAGAGCAGATTCACCAAAGAGGAGAGAGAGCTTGATGCAGTGCGGCAAGTAAATTGGGTTTAAAGATAAAAGTTTATGGTGACCTCAAAAAGTACAACTGAAGGAGAAGATATGGCAAGAAGCCATATTTCTGTGTCCCAGACAGTGGCTGAGAAGTCAAGGAATGAAGAGACTATTTAGTAAGTTGGCAGGAAAGGGAAGGAAAGAGACAGTTATTTTCCAAGGATGAGGCAAGGTTAAGGAAAAATTTTGCTTTTTTTTTCCTTCTTTTTTAATATTATTATTGTTAGATGCAATCAAGCCAGTTCTGACTCATAGTGAACCTATGTACAATAGAACGAAGCACTCACTACTCAGTCCGACACCATCCACACAATCACTGCTATGTTTAAGCCCATTGTTACAGCCAGTGTATTAACTCATCTCATTGATAATCTTCCTGTTTTTCACTGACCTGCTACTTTACTAGGCATGATGTCCTTCTCCAGGGACTGGAGATTCAAATCACAATCTCTGAGTAGCTACCTTTTCTGCTTATGGAAGTCCAAACATGGTGTCCAGTAATTTATTCTCATTCCACTATGGCTCAAAGAAGGAGCTTCACTCTCAAGTCAACTTTTTGGCCTTTCTGAATGAAGTGACAAGACAGCCATCCTTTTGTTCCATTGTTGTCGATTCTTTTAACTTCTACCAATTGTTAGTTGCCATGAAATCAGCTCCAACTCATAGTGACTTTATGTAGGAAAGAACAAGCTTTGCTTCACCCTGTACTGTCTTCCCGATTGTTGCCTTGAGTCCATTGTTGTAGCTACTGTGTTAATCCATCTCACTGAGAGTTTCTCTCATTTTTGCTGACTCTCTGCTTTACCAGCCATGATGTTACTTTCAAGCGATTGGTCTTTCCTGATAATGTGTCCAAAGTAAGCAAGCCGATGTCTCTGCCATTCTCTCTTTTAAGACACATTCTAATTTTGTTTCTTCTAAGATCATGAAAAGAAGGGTAGAAAAAAGAATGAAAGCATTTAGCTTAGAACTCAGGAGACAGAGGGAGAGATTCGGCACGTTGTGCTGTCCTACTCTGAATCCCATCCTTGAGTCAGACCACACTTTTGTGTACTTCCCAATTTCTGTACAAGTACTGGTAAACCTTGTTTCACTTGCCTCTGGTCTTTGTTTGGAGGTACTGGGAAACAGAGAGGTCAAACAGGTTATTTATTCAGTGAACCCACAGATTTCACCCTGGGGACCAGATCCCTTGCAGTTAAGACAGCTAAATGCACTAAGCAACAGAGCTGAAATATGCCCCAGACTCTGTGGAAGCAGGGGGTTTGAATTCCTGCTGGGGCTTTAAGTGCTTCTTGGTGTGCTTCTGTTCAAAGCCCCACAGTGTTCAATTGGAGAAGAGACTAAGCCCACAGTGTTCAACTGGAGAAGAGCCTCTCCAGTGAGATCTCAGGAGTGAAAGCCAAACAGCCTTAAAATGAGAATAAAAGATTCAACAGCAAGTGCTGTTTGTGAGAACATTTATTTCATTTCCTTTGAACTTCTTTCTTTAGTGGACCATCTCTGCCTGAATGTTTCTGAGTCTCCACCTTGACACAGTCCACGGCCCTATGGTACGTGCTCATTAAATGTGTGTGAAAATTAGCAAAATATCAGATGCCAATTTTCCATCTCCATCTATAATCCAATGACTGATGAATAGTCAAGTTATTTCCCTTACTTTGTATTTGTGGTCAAAATGCTTTATGTTCTTTTCAGTGTAAAGTGCTGGACAATCTCACAATTAAAAGGATCCAAGTTGCTGTTGTTGTTAGGTGCTGTCGAGTTGGTTCTGACTCATAGCAACCCTATGTACAATGGAATGAAACACTGTCTAGTCCTGCACCATCTTAAAAAGATCCAGGTAACATGATGCAAATAATTAACTTTCATGAATTTAAAACCTGTTTTTGAGTTCTAGCTCAGTAACATAATAGCCTCATGAAGGTGAGGTGCTTAACCTCTCTGTGCACCAGTTTACCTGGAAAACATGGGTTATGAGCACTCTCTCTTACATTTGTAATAGTTTGAAATGATCTCCCTTCCTTTTTTTTTTTTTTTCTTCTCCTGGCCTCCCACAATACTTTCCACATACTACTATGAGTACACTTGGTTATAGTTACTTCTATACTTCCTGTAGGAGCTTTGGTAGCATAGTGCCTAAGGCACTTGACTGCTAACCAGAAGGCTAGTGGTTCAAACCCACCAGCCACTCCTTGGAAGGAAAGTTGGGCAATCTACTTGCATAGCGATACTGTCTTGGAAACCCAAGGAGGGGTCACTATGAGTCAAGTCCGACTCTATGGCACATAACAATAACATACTTCCTGTACCAGGCTAAGATCAGGGACCATGGTTCTGTCTGTTATAGTACCAGGGATGAGGTCAGTGCTCACTATGCATCAATGAGTACATGAAATACTCCATGTCATGCTCTGGTCTTGTTAGTCTCTCCTTACCAGAATCCACGTGTTGTTGTTGTTGTTGAATGTCATCCACTTGATTATGACTCATAGCAACCCCATCTGAAAGAGTAGAATTGCCCATAGAGTGTTCTTGGCTATAATGATTTTGGAAGCACATCTCCATGTCTTTCTCTTGCAGAGCCACTGGGTGGGTTCGAGCTACCAACATTTAAGATAAGAGCCAAGCACTTAACAATTTGTCTGTTTATTTATTTATAATTGTGTTTTGGGTGAAAATTTACAGAGCAGAATTTGTTTTACATTCAACAGTTCGTGTACATTTGGTTTCACTCCCTGATTACCATCCTCAACAATAACCCAATCTCCTCCTCTCCCTACCCTGTGACCCACCCCTGTCTCTGTGTTCTTAGTTATGCACGCCTGTCTGTCCAGCTTTCCCTCCATGTGAATGCTGCCCCTCTGGTGCCCCATGCCTGACTGCTCCAAGGAGTGTATCACCATAGAATAGGTGGGTGCATTGCCCTGGGTTCGGTGTTCTTCATGTAAATCTTTCTACTGTTGGGCTGAGAGCCAGCCCTTGGTAGTGAGTTTTAAACCAGGCCCAAAGTGTATCCCAGGGGCATAGTCTTGGGGGTCCCACCAGACTCAATCTGACCAGTAATTCTGGTCATTATTTCCAAGCAGTCAACTATTGCAGCACCATGCATAATAATACACGAAACAGATGCTCAGGAATCATGTACAGAGTAGCCTATGTGTAGAGCTGGCCCTCCTTTCAAAAACTAGAAATGGCTTAGAGCCAGAAGGATTTCTTATTTATTCCTTCAAAAAGTAGTTATCAAGCAACCACTGGAAGGCATCGGTGGTTCAGTAATAGAATCCTTGCCTTCCGTTTTGGAGACCTGGGTTCAATTCCTGGCTAGTGCACCTCAGGTGCAGCCACCCACCACTTGTTTTTCAATGGGAACTTGTATTGTGTTGTGATGCTGAACAATCGGAAGCTTAAGACAGACTAGGAAGAAAGACCTGACAATCTACTTCCAAAGGTCAGCCAATAAAATCCCTATGGATCACAATGGCCCAATCTGCAACTAGTCATGGGAATATTGCAGGAGCGAGTAGTGTTTCATTCTGTTGTGCATGGGGCTACCATGAGTTGGGGCTGATTATGGTAAACAACAATGATAAGCAACTACTGCATGCTAACCATTGGAGACCTGACATATAAAAAGACACAGTGTCTTTGCATATATTCTAGAGGGAGTGATATGCATTAATCAAATACTTTCACAAACAAAAGGATGTTTTCAGTTATGATGACTGCTGCAAAATTGTAGAATTCAATGTTGTGAGAAGTCTCAACTCAGAAATTCAACTTAATCAAGAAGAGCTTGTCGGAGCAAGTGACCATGGGCAGAGATGTGAGCAATGACTAGAGTGTAGTAGGAAAGGAAAACATGAGCATGACAGTCACAGAACACAGTGTGTGAGAAGCGTCTGTGGCAGGAAATGTGATGAGGATGTGGGACAAATGAAGCCAGCATGGCTTGAGCAGAGGGGGAGCTTCGACATAAGACTTGCAAGGTGGACTCTTCTAAGGAGCTGGGATTTTACTGAAATTGCAGCAGAAAGCTGTGCAATGATGATATCACCTAGTTCAGTCTGGCTCTGGAAAGGTCCGACCCACATGATGTTAACTGTGCCATCAATAATTGCCCCTGTTTGTCTTTGCTAACCAAACTGGGTTATACATGATTTGTTGGTGTCCTTGTCCCAACTCACCATGTCACCTTAAGAGAAAGATGAAGAGTGCCCCTTCCCAGCCCCCATGGTCATGTACCAGCACAGCGTGCCTGGTGCTAGAGTGGGCATAAAGAATAATTGCTGTTGTTTCCATTTACCCGAACTAATCTATCACATTGCACCCAGAGACCTCAGCTCCACTCACTGAGCATTCTCTGTCCTGAGGTGAAACACACAAGAAAATAAGTAAGTAGGAAGCTGTTTGGAAATCCTCTTTGTCACTCCTGAAGCATACTCATTTATTTAGCAAAATGTTCATAATTTTTAAATTGCTTGATTTAGCCACTGGCTATTTGATATCTTCAAGGGGTCCCAGTCAGGAGCAGTGCTTCCCTATTACCTACAAAAACAAGGCAGGCTTTTGATCACTGGAATTAATTACGTGCAAAGATTTCCATTGCTAGGAGCAGCAAGCAGCTGGTTCCTGCAGGGGCCAGGCTGGCATCTCTTGCCAATTCCCTTTCCGTGCTTGTCCCTCCTTGCACACCTACACCATTTCTTGCTTTCATTGTACTCAATGCGTTCAATTCAATGAAGGAAATTGTAATTAAAACACTTGCAAAGCTCCAGCTTTCTCTGTGGCTGCCCTTAAGACTGTGAGCATTCACAATGAACTCTTTATCCAAATACAGCACAACGACAAAGTTTCCAGGAATTTCTTCCTTTCTAACTCAGTGCTCCACATCCCCCCCAAATGGTAGAATACATTTGAAAACAACTCCCAAAGAGTATAATCCCAGGGGCAACAGAGGGGAGAAGGTTTGCTCTTAAGGGGAGAGAGAGATTGCAAGGATGACTGACTTTGCTCCAGTACAGCTCCTTCTCCAGTCATGGAGCAGATCAGTTGACAATGGTTTTTAGCTTTTCCGTCTTCCTTCCTTTCACGTTAATTATTCACACCTCTGGTACCAAGAGAGGGGTCTTGTTGTCCTTTTAGGTGTAATTAGAATAATCAAAGGGTTTATAATAGTCATGTGTTTTATTTCTCTGCCTCTGTTCCTCTATTCATTTTTTTTTCCCCCTGTACAAGAGAAAAATATAAAACACAGAACAAAGGCCCTGAGTCTCTGGGTTTTGTGAATTCTTGCAGGGAAAATTGGTTTTACCATAATAGCAATTGGCAGCAATAATTCTGAGGTGAACAACCTGGAATTACTCCCTTAAAGGCAATAATTTGTATAGTACATATTTTGAGAAAAGGGGGAGGAGTAGGTGAAATTTAACAGAGTTTATCTTTACATTTTGTGAAAATGAGGAAGCAAACGTTTGGGGTATTCAACCCAGGATGTACATTTGCATCTGGTTTTATTTCTGTTGAACAGATTCTAGTTTGAATGACAAAATTAAACTCCCAGCTTCCAAACACTGAATTCTTTTGTTCAGAATTTACACATTATTGAAAGGAAAGGTGCCCCAAAACTGTTATCCTTAAAGGTGAGGAGGTTAGGCAAACAATGAATTGACAATTATTCTACTTTTATATTGACAAAACCTTCTTCTTGAAGTTCAAAACCCATAGAAAATATTGTTTGAAAGATAGTTTTCCACATTATCACAGTCTTTTCCACACTGACGAATTGATGTGTCACAGACCAGTTAGTGTCATCTTTGGATACAACTTAAATGGGAAGTCTCTGGTAGCATAGTGCCTAAGGCACTTGACTGCTAACCAGAAGGCTGGTGGTTCAAACCCACCAGCCACTCCTTGGAAGGAAGGTTGGGCAATCTACTTCTGTAGTGATACTGCCTCGGAAACCCAAGGAGGGGTCACTATGAGTTGAGTCCACCTCGATGGCAAACAACAACAACAATGGGAACAGGAAAAATAATCAGGAGTATCTCAGTTATTTAGCTCTGCTGTAATGGAAATACCACAAGTGCGTGGCTTTAACAAACAGAAATGTATCCTGTCACAGTTCAGGACTCTAGAAGTCTGATTCAGTGCTCTACCACTAGGGGAAGGCTTTCTCTCTGTTGGCTGTGGAGGAAGGTCCTTGTTTCCTTTCAACATCTGTGGGCTTGGTATCTCTTGAAGAAAATCTGGCCATTCTTGCTTCTAAGGAGAATTCCAGCTGTACTTCAAACAAGACGGGTCTGTTCATTCTTCTAGCAATCCATGGTGCATTCAATATTCTTCACCAGTACTACAATTCAAATGCACTAATTCTTTTGTGGTCTTCCTTATTCATTATCCAGCTCTCACATGCATATGACAATAGTAAAAATAGCATGGCTTGGATTAGTATGATAGTTGGAACTGTGTGTCAACTTGGCTGGACCACAATTCTGTGTGGTTTAAGCAATTGTGATGTGGGTTGTTCCTATGATGGGATCAGATGTATGTCTTTTGAGCATCCAATCCCTTGAAAGGGAGTTTTCCTAGGGGTGTGGCCTGCTTCCAGTATATTTATGGACATCCTGGGAAAAGATTCTGTTGTGCTGCCTGCAACAATCCATGAGCAAAGAATCCACTATTCGGCCTTGAGATCTTGGATTCATCATTCATTGGAGTCAACAGCCAGTATGCTGTTGTTGTTATAGTTTGCCATTGAGTTGGATCCGACTAATAGCAACCCTCCTTGGGTTTCTGTGGTAGTATCATTACAGAAGTAGATTGCCCAACCTTCCTTCCGAGGAGTGACTGGTGGGTTTGAACCGCCAACCTTCTGGTTAGCAGTCTGCCAACCTTGAACTCGTCTGCCCCTGCAGATGCATGAGTTGGGAAAAGCCTCCAACTTGACGTTTGGTCCAAGAACTTGGGACTTGCAAGCTTCTATGAGTGTGTGAGCCATTTTCCTAAGATAAATTTATCTTTCTCTCTCTCTGTATATATATTTATAAGCTTTACTGGGTTTGCTTCTCTAGAGAACCCAGACTGACACAGTCCTCAAAGTGACATCTTTGTTTTCTTAACACTGTAAAGAGATCTTTTGCAGCAGATTTGCCCAGTGCAATACACCATTTGATTTCTTCAGTTTTGGTTCCATGGGCATTGATTGTGGATCCAAGTAAAATGAAATATTTGACAACTTCATTTTTTTCTCCATTTGTCATGATGTTGCTTATTTGTCCATTTGTGAGGATTGTTTTCTTTATGTTGAGTTGTAATCCACACCAAAGGCTGTAGGTTTTGATCTTCATCAGTAGGTGCTTCAAATCCTCTTCCCTTTCAACAAGCAAGGTTGTGTCATCCACATAGCACAGGTTGCTAATGTCTCCCTCCAATCCTGATGCTGTGTTCTTCACGTAGTCCAGCTTCTTGGATTATTTGCTCAGAATACAGATTGAACAAGTATGATGAAAGATACAACCCTCAAGTACATCCTTCTTGATTTTAAATCCTGCATGTCACCTTGTTCTGTTTGAGTGACTGCCTCTTGGTTTTTGTACAGGTTCCTTATGAACACACTTAAGTATTCTGGAATTCCCATTCTTTGTAATGTTATCCATAGTTTGTTAAGTTAGATACCTTTGCATAGTCAGTACAACCCAGGCACACATCTTCCTGGTATTCTTTGCTTTCAGCGAGTCCTTCTGACACCAGCAATGATATCCCTCATGCCACACTCTCTTCTGAATCTGGCTTGAATTTCTAGCAGTTCTCTGTCAATATATTGCTACAACTATTTTTGAATTATCTTCAGCAAAATTTTACTTGTGTGTGATATTAATGATATTGTTAGATAATTTCCACATTCTGCTGGGTCACCTTTCTTTGGAATGGGCACAGATATGGATCTCTTTGAGTCAGTTGGTCAGGTAGCTGCTTCCAAATTTCTTGACATAAACAAGTGAGCACCTCCAGTTCTGCATTCCTTGGTTGAAACATTTCAATGTATTTTCCCTCAATTCCTAGAGCTTTGTTTCTCACCAATTCCTTCAGTGCAGCTTAGACTTCTTCCTTCAGTACCATTGGTTCTTGATCATATGCTGTTGTTGTTGTTGTTATATGCCGTCGAGTCGGCCCCCACTCATACGACCCCTCTTGGGTTTCCGAGGCAGTATCACTACGGAAGTAGGATTGCCCAACCTTCCTTCTGAGGAGTGGCTGGTGGGTTTGAACCGCCAGCCTTCTGGTTAGCAGTCAAGTGCCTTAGGCACTATGCTACCAGAGCTCCCGATCATATGCTACCTTCTGAAATGGTTGAGTGTCAACCAATTATTTTTGGTACAGGGACTCTTGCATTCCTTTCAAATCTTTTTGATATATTGAAGGAATATATATACATGTATAAGTTTGCCATCTTGGCCAATATGTTTCCTTGGTTTTATTTTTCCATATGGTCATAAATTTATGTTTGAAGAAGTCAGCATTACTGTGTATTCTGATTATTCATGTAAAACTAAAACCAGTGAAGATTAATTTGTAGTAAATTAAGGAAAATTGATCATGTTTATATAAGGTTATGAGCCATCTTAAGCTACATAATCAATTTCTTACAATTATAAATTAAAAAAAAAAAAAAAAACTTGGGGTCATCTTTGGGCTCTTATATAAGACATGGTCTAGCTTAGAAATGGGAGCTCTGGTGGAGTAGTGCATAAGGCATTTGACTGTTAACCAGAAGGCTGGTGGTTCAAACCCACCAACTACTCCTCAGAAGGAAGATTGGGCAACTATTTACATAGAGATAATGCATCGGAAACCCAAGGAGGGGTCACTATGAGTCAGAACTGACTCAGTGGCAGTGAGATGTAACACAGCCATTAGCAGAATCCAGATCCCCTCTGTCAGACACAGGTTTAAAAGAGTGAAACATTTTTTCTCAATTCTCCTCATAACTATAAGAGATAGGAGAATTCATGGAGTCACTACAGTCTTCCTAGGGATGAAATCAGTCCCACGTATTCTTCTAATATGAGTCAGTTAGAGGAGTGAGAGCATATGGAAAGGTAAAATCTTCAGCTGATTAAACGCTAACACTGTTTCTTGGCCTCTAACTAGTTCCCAAAATATTCCTTCTTTTCTTCCAGCTTTTGCAACTGGACCCTCCATTTCTCTTTCTTTTTCATTTTTTAATTAAAAAGGAAATTCAGAAAAGTATAAAGATAGTAGTTTTTAAGTATATCTCCATTGCCCAGAATAAATCACTATTAACAATTTGGTATATTTTTCTTCAGTCTTTTCCAAATAATAAAAGTGACATAAAGATATACCTCTCATCTCTAAAATAAATGTAGGTCCAATTAAAGCTCCTCATGCACTTCCCATTAACCACGTCTTCTCCGAAAGCACCAGCAAAATCATTATTTTGAGTTTGTTATGGAGCCTTCTAATTTTTTAAATATGTATTTATGTACATCTGCATGCATCTAGGGAAAACACAGCATAAGCTGTTTTATGTAGTTTATTCAATTACCTACATAGTACAAGTCTACTTGCATTGTTCCATATTTTGCTTCTTTCTGCATTTTATTTTTGATTTCCAGCTACCTGAAATACCACATGTATTTCACAAAGGTGACATTTAATTGAGATCCTGAAAGATGGGTACAATTGTGCCACCCCAAGACAGGAAAGGGTCAAGTAGAGAGAGAATACATCATTGGCACGGAATTTCATTAGGCTATGGAATAGCCTGGGGAAAGTCAGGGCTGCTGGGACATAGGTGTGAATGGAGAGATGAGACAGTAGTTTAAGGAAATCTAGATATGAAGACCTTGTATCCTTGTCCAGAGCTTGGATTTTCACCACAAAGGAAGTAAAATGACTAAACGTAAATTTTGCTTAATCACATATGAAATGGTTTTGTCACAAAAGAAAAAAAAAAATGAAAACACCTTAACTGTAAACTGTAAAGGGGTTTTTATAACTTTCACAACTAAAGAGGGCAAATGTCTTCCTGAACAAGAAAGTTGGGGGAGAGGGAAAGACTGAGACCCTAAAAGTCAATGACGTTGAGTCACAGTCATAAGCTGAGTCCAAAGAAGCACCGATTTCCAAGGTGCCTGCTGAGTTGTCTATTCCAAGCCTGCTACCTTACATTTATGTCTTAATAACATGTAGATGTGCAGGCTAGCTGTTACTGGGACAGTGGGAAGCATGTATTTGATTTTTCTTGAATTCTCCACATTTAAAATCTCTACTTGTTGGTTGAATTAACATAGTATTTTAGCATTTAATTTCCTGAAGGTAAGAGATGTTTTATTTTGTGTGTTTGTTTTGTTTGTGTGGTAGTTGTTCGGTTGTTTAAAATGAAAATCAAAAAAAAAAAAAAAAAGGAGAATGGCAAAACCCAGTAAATATGTAGTTTAATAGTATTCAATGAATACACAAGCACAGTAGATGTCTTGATAAACATACTCCAAGCCACCAAAATCCAAACTCATTGCTCTCAAGTTGATTTCAATTCATAGTGACCTTATAAGACAGAGTAGAACTACTCCATAGATTTTCAAGGCTATAATCTCTATGGAAGAAGACCACATCATTCTCCTACTGAGGGCCTTGTGGGTTTGAACTACTAACTTTCTGGTTAGCAGCTGAGCACTTAACCACTATACCATCAGGGATCCTTTAACATACTCCATGAACAATTATTAGATATCATCCATTTTTGTCTGGGTTCTCAGCTATGCTATTCAAGTTGATGGGGGGGCTTCAGGGGGAGGGGAGGAGAGAGTATAAAGCAGGAGCAAACAGCTATGTGCAGAATAGGTCCTCAGAACCCTTAAATCGATTGATTAGCATGCTAATCCTAGCAGAAACTTACTGTGTGGTGTTCTAGGAGCTCTAATGTGGCTTCATTTTATGTGATGTGGTTCCCTGCTGCTATGGAGAGGATGAATTGAAGCATACACTGAATTTTTCTCCAGGGCACTGAACTCCTTTTGCTAGGATTTTGGCTAGAAATGAAAGGTGTTCTGGCTGTTGGAGAAATAGCATCACAGAAATGGCATAGGAGAATGTAGTACAAGGAGTGGAAACCTATGAGCAATTTGTGTGCCTGACCAATGCTTCTCTGCCGCTGGCTTATTTCTCTCTTTTATCTTTTCTTCCCTCTTCTCTTTCCCTCTCCCTCTCCACTGTCTTTGCCCAAATTAGCTCAGCAGTGATTTTAATCTAAGCCCACATCCAGTTAACATGAAAATGGTCATCCATTTATTATTCACTCATTCATTTATTCACGAGATAACTATTTGTTGAGCTTGTAAAACAGCACTGAACAAAATGGATAAAATTCCCTGTTTTGTGGAATTTTTCCTCTTGGGAGTTGGGACTAGTTCAAATATATAAGTAAACTGTATAATTTATTAGCTGCCTCTATGTACTACAAGGTCCCAATACAGAGAGAGAAATAAAATATGGAAAGGATTGGAGAACTTAAAAACCAAAAACCAAACTCACTGCCCTTGAGTCAGATCCGACTCATAGCTCCTTGGGTTTTCAGAGGCAGTATCACTATGGAAGTAGATTGCCCAATCTTTCTTCTGGGGAATGGCTGGTAGGTTTGAACCACCAACCTTCTGGTTAGTGGTCAAATGCCTTAGGCACTATGCTACCAGAGCTCCTTTGGAGAGCTTAGAGGTTGAAATTTTATAAAGGGTGGCCAGGGAGGAAAACACCTTTCTGATGAGTCATAAATCTGCGACATTGGCTACTTTAGAGATCTTTATTCTGTGGCCATTAGCTTCCAGGAACTTTCCCTGAAAGTGACATTTGGTTCCTAATATATATGATTGTTTTATGAGCTATTATAGGCATTTTTATAAAATAATCTTAATCTGCAACCATGAAAACATTTTACTTTCAAACAATACAATGCATTGAGAGCAGTCTTACAGTTTAAGAAAATGATCCCAGGAAATAAATCCTCAGGACATCTCCTGGGCCTGTGTTTGGAATTCTTATAGATGAAAGCAATATGATTAAAGAAAAGCAATATGACAATTTATGAGAGGATTGTTCAAGACAAATGGATATGCCAGTCAACTTCTGTATCTTTCTTTCTATCATTATCTTTGTTCTAGACATAGTGTTTTGTATGTGTTCGGTTTTATTCTTTGGCAAACTACTGTCACACCAAATTAGGGAAAATGTGATGAGCCTCTGTAATTGGCCATTGTACTGTACACAAACCTCCTGCGTTTGTTGTGGTCAATAACAAGCATCTCATAAATTGGTAATTTGACTGTCAGTTTTCATTATACTCTTGACATAAAGCAAGTAAAACTCCTGTGTGATTTTATTATGAAACATTAATCTTCAGATTGCATGGCAAAAAGAAAGGGTGGGGTGTTTCTGCACTTCCTACAAAGAAAGGATGTGGTTATCTTCCATTTTCACATAAAGTTGATTTTCGTGTGTGTTCTAGTCTTTGGAACCTAACCATGTTGGTAGTGGAGGAATGGGCATATATCTAGGTATATATTTGGTGACTCTTCTGAATAACACATAGATGGACTGTTTCAATTCAGTGTGAAAACAATGAAAAAAAAAAAAAATAAAACCTAGAAAGAAAGTAGTCACATTGTTTTCATTAGCAGTTGATCCAAACCACTGAATTAACAGTGAAAATAACTTTAGGTGTTTGGCTGGATGGATAGGCTTATGAATGGGTAGACGGTTAGGTAGATAGATGGGTGGATGGATGGATGGAGGGGTAGATGGAAGGATAGAAAGAAAGAAAAAGGAAGGAATGAAGAAAGAAAGAAGAGAAAAAGATAGATGATAGATAGATAGATAGATAGAAAGGTAGAAAGGTAGTTAGGTAGATAGATAGATAGATTGATTGATTGATAGATAGATAAAGTAACTTCCATTAAGTTTCCTATTCTGATTTCAGAACAGATCTTGAAAGGGTATTGGTAATTATTTGTTACATACTTATTTGGTATACAGGATATAGGTTAGAGCCATTTTTGAATGGCTGGCTATTTCTCAGTCCTGATGCAGGATACTAGGGGGAAAATGTTGCTCTGATTTTTTTGAATATTGTATTTGTAAAAGCAGTTAACATCCGTAAAATAAGTACCATTTTACAAACCATTCTGCATAGACTGCCATCCAAATTTTTCTACTGATGAAGAACCTAGACAGCCACACTTGTACTCTTGTTAGAATAGTTGTCAGTGTCGCCTTGGCCTGGCCTTCTCCAAATCCTTCCAGGTACTGACAGTTGAATTGATGGTGCTGACTGCAGATATTGTATATTTTTCAATCATTGGATAGGCCACAATCCTCTGAGACTCAGTGTTCTCATCCAAATATTGAGTGATTTAGGTTGAAATAATAAAAGTAATGCTATAATGTAGCATAATGGAGAGAATGCAGTTTTAAAACATGGAAACAGTCTCTCTTTATAAGAGAGTCACAAAATGACTTGTAATCTTGGATGTGTCACTTAATCAATCTGACTAAGCTGATCATTAAACTTAAATAACAGGACAATTCTGAGTATAAGATAATGCATGAGCAAATGTTTAGTAACTCTAAAGGACTATAAGAGTGCTAGTTAGTGTTACTGGATTGAAAAGTTCATTCTGGTGTTCCCATTCATTCAGTGACACTATGATTAAGATGACCATTCCTTATACTCTGCCTTCACACCTGGCACTCTTTCCTTGTTTTTCCAATGTGTTCAGCATGTGTTGGTATTCCAACATGAAACTGTACATTGATTTCTAACCTGGAAGTCATGCTACCTACAAGCAACAAATTATTTTTTTCCCCTCTTCTGAGGATAGACTAGACCATGTAAACAACTTCTGGGATCTGAAGTGTTAATTCTGCAGATAGGCTTCAGAATGCAAAGAGAATATTGACATGCCTTTTACTATTTCCCAAAGGAACCTGCTCCAGATGTGTATCTTAGAGACAAATTGGCATTTATTCTTCCTACAGACATTGCATCGGACTATGTAAGAAAATTGCAGATTAAATCAGCATTTTCCTCCTGCTGGGTGTGAATTAAATCAATGCTGAAATGGGAGTCCTAGTTAATCTATGCGACAGAGGTTACCAGAACCAATGTTTGGTGGCTTTAGTCCTCAAAGAAACTGGAAAACTTTTTTGTAATATAGAGAATATTAACACAGCCTTTTATTCTTAGTCCCTTCCCTTAGCAACTATTTCCAACCCACCCTTACAATCTAAACTAGGGATATTTTGAAGAGCCCTATTTCCATCCTATTTCTTCCTTTTTATTCAATCACTACTCATTAACTGTCTTGGACCCACCAAGTATCAGTCTTTCATAAAGTAGCAATGTAAAATAGTTAAGAAAATGGCTTCTCAACCTGGAGTTCCTGTGTTCAAATTCTAGCTCTGATACTAACTGGCTGTGTGAACTTGGGCAGGTTAATTAACCTCTCTGTGCTTCAGTTTACACTTCATAGGAGGATTGTTATGGATTTGCCAAAAGCTCATGGAGGCAGAGGCCTCTGACTTCCTCTAACTGTACAAAGGGGAGAGAGAATCACCATCAGTGTCATCAGCCCAAGGCTGATTCCCATGAGGTGGAGGTCAGACATGCTGGCACCCTGCAAAGTTTTACCAATTCTTACACCAACCGTCCCTCTCACGGCACTCTCTACTTCTCTGCTGGGTTCAGTAATTTGGTTCAGTGGTCACACAGAACTCACAGACAGTACTCATGATTATGGGGTTGATTAGGGAAGTAACAGGTTACAATTCAGGTTCAAAAATGACTCAGGATCAGTTCTTCCATCAGGAAAGCTTCTTCTCAACTGTGCCACAGCCATGCTTCTCTCTGGCCTCGGACTCTGCCCTACTCAGGCAAGTGTTGCAAAACTCTTCTAGCTCTGTCAATAGGTACACCCCACTCTGCCAGCAATCCTCCTCCCTGAAGGCACTCAACTGTTTTCTCCATGGGCACGGAAGCCCATTGCTCTGTCTCATGCTGACCTCTTGGTTCTGCTGCCTCTGTTGCCATCTCTCTGCCATCTCAGAAAAGTGTTAGAACTCTCTCTCTGTCTCCTGGATCGAGGAGGTGCAGAGCAGGGATCTTGGGTCCTTGTCCAAGGACGCACTCCACTCCTGGCTCTTCTTTCTTGATAGTGGCAAGCTTCCCCTTTCTGCCTCCAGGAGGGCTCATTTTAAGCCTGGCAAATGGCAAAACTAACCAATCCTCACTCCAACGTTCTATACACCTTATTTGCATGAACCTACCTCCACAAGGGTGCCTGCTATGTATCTTATTTACATTATTAGCAAGCTATCCAATCCCCTTCAGAAGGAAGGTTGGGCAATCTACTTCCATAGTGATACTGCCTCCAAAACCCAAGAAGGGGTCACTATGAGTCAGGTCTGACTCGACGGCACATAACGACAACAACAACAACACATCCAATCCCCTTAGCGGGCCACAAAACCCTAGTTTTGCCTGGTCCCACCCAGTCATCTGGCAGGTGTCATAAAGACCATGGCTAGAAGAGGAATTCACTGCACTACAGGATTAAATGAGTTAATTTCTGTAATGTCCTTAGAAGAGTGAGCACTATATAGGTTTTGTTAAATAAATAAGATTCGGTCAATTACCAATATAACATTATCTAGTCTATTATCTTCTACAGAGTAGGTGATACTCAATAAATATTTGAGTACTAAGTGAATCAATAAATCGGAATGGGACAAAGCACATTCTGTCCTTGGATGGATGGGTGAATACGTTTATGAATGGATAGACAGACAGATAAAGTAACTCCTTTTATGATTTCCATTTACGGAATAGGTCCATTTCAGCTTTGCTACTAACAAACAGTCGTGTGATCTTGTACATCCATTTTAACTTATTTGGGGTTATCTTTGCATCTGTAAAATAAACATAATATTTATCCAACACATTTCATAGGGTAATTATAATTATCAAAGTGATAACGTGCTTTTGGAGAGTTTAATGTAGACATGTGAATTGTGATAATATTTCTTATTATCAGATTACTAAATCTATTATTGAAAGAATATGTTTAGTTAAACACTTAAGGTTTACCAGGCATACCTGGTTGAGAGGTTGGAAGTCATTGTGAGTACTACACCTAGAAACTGGCAGCCTGTATCAATTCCTGGGAAAAGAGAAAAGGGTTCCAAGGTGCCCACTCTGTCAAGAAGGAGCCTTCTCCTTTGCCTACAGCCCAACTCACCTACATTTGGCTTTTGGCTTTTCCTTGGGCCAACCTTGGAGTCCAGTCTTCCTATCTCACATTCCTGCACACTGTTACCAGGATCCGAGGACAGTGGTTTGGAGCTGTTCGTTTTCATGCTGACAGATGCTTTAGTCTGTAGTCCATGAACCGAAACTGGCTCCTCTTCCATCGCTGCTGGCATATCTTGTTGTGCTTATGACTCTGACAGGCAAACATATCGAGGCATATTTCATATGCTGATCTGTGAAGGAGATAAGCCCCTGTTTTGCTTGACTGGAAACAAAACAAGCAGGTGGCAGAAAACCCTGCATTGATTTCTACTTGGACTGAAACTACCGGGATAATATTAGGGCCTCCTTGGGCATGTGCCAGCCTCTGTCATTTGATCATTTGACTCAAGTATATAAGATGGTTAAAGGAAGAGGTAACTTTCTTCCTGCCCAGACAAATCTACTTTTACTTATTAATGTTTTATTTCTTAAGCCACTGCCACTATTTTGTGATGGATTTTGTGATAGAGAAAATTGAAAGCCAACAGTGTCAGAGCTTAAAACCTCTCAATTCATTTGCTAGTGTGATCTTTATGCATTTTATTTTTACCTTTTGATTCCGGTTTCCCATTTTTAGAGTGGGTTCATTTCAGTTAATGGCCAGCTTCTTACAGAATGAAATTATTGTCTTGTTGAAGAAAGACTATGTGTGTGTGCACAGGAACTTAGGTAGGTGGGAGATGCGGGATTCCAAAGCAGTCCATCCCTGGCTGGAGCATGACTTTTGATGCACACATTGTTAATGTGTTGTTTTTGCATATTTATCAAGATTTAGATGTTATAATTTCCCTGTTTGACTCAAAACTTCTTGATGGTAATAGATTATTGACAATAAGTAGTTACTAGTTAGAAGGATGAAAAATAAGTGCTCCTAATCAATCCATGGTTCACAAGAATGCAAATGAGATTACTTCTCTCTCATCTAAAATTATGACTTTGCAGGTCTATTTTTATTACTGTCCTCCCTTTTCTGATTCCTTGATGATTATTAATTGGCTCCAATGGTGTATGTTCAGATCTTTAATTAAGTCCTCCTTTCTGTCTAACTCTCTGCCAAAACATATTTTTCACTTTTCTTTCTGCAATGCTCAAGCATAAGTTGATGCCAAATGTGATTGCATTCCATTAGATTTACTTTTAAAGCGAACTAGTCTTTGTTGTTGTTGATAGGTGCCATTGAGTTGGTTCTGACTGATAGCAACACTGTGTATAACAGAACAAAAACTGCTCAGCCCTGTGCCAGTCTCACAATTATTGCTACACTCAAACCCATCATTGCAGCCACTGTTTCAATCTATCTTGTTGAGGGTCTTCCCCTTTTTCATTGACTTTCCACTTTACCAAGCATGGCATCCTTCTCCAGGGAGTGGTCCTTTCTAATAACATGAGCAAAGTATGAGAGACAAAGGCTGGCCATTTTCACTTATAGGGGAATTCCAGTTGTACTTCTTCAAAGATGTGTTTGTTTGTTCTTCTAGCAGTTCATGGTGTTTTCAATATTCTTTGCCAACACCACAATTCAAAGGCATCCATTCTTCTGCAGTCTTCCTTACACATTTTTCAGCTTTCACAGACATATGAGGCTACTGAAAATACCTTGGCTTGGATTAGGCACACCTGAGTCCTCAAAGTGACATTTTTGCTTTTTAATATGGTAAAGAAGTCTTTTGCAGCAGATTTACCCAATACAATATGTCCTTTGGTTTCTCAACTGCTGTTTCCATGGACATTAATTGTGGATCTGAATAAAATGAAATCATTGACAACTTCCACCTTTTTCCCATTTGTCATGGTGTTGCTTATTGGTCCAGTTGTGAGGATTTTTGGTTTCTTTATGTTGAAGTATAATCTACACTGAAGGTTGTAGTCTTTGATCCTCATCAGTAAGTACCTAAAGTCTTCTTTACTTTCTGCAAGCAAAGTTTTGTCATTTATGTATTGCAGTTGTTCATGAGTCTTCCTCCAATCCTGATGTTGTGTTGTTCTTTCTGATAAAGAAGAACATAGCATCAAGACTAGGACAGGAGCATTTATTTCAGGTAGTTTTACAAAGAACCATTCTTAGCCATTCTCTGGATGGCAGAAAGAGAAGCAAGAGAGGAAAATGAGGTAGACGTCCTTCCCAGACCTTAACTCATTTATGGGAGAAATGGGACATGGCAGATCAGACACCACTGGCCTTTTGCCAAACTTTTGCCATAGTAGTGTTCAGCAATGTAATCAATACATAAAAACTGGTCTGCAGGGCTCTCTTAGCCATGCTCCTGCCCTAGCCATGCCATGTACCTCCTTCAATTGTATGGTAGAGACAAGCACATGGTCTGAAGTATTGACTTATGGGAAGAAAGACAGCCTCTGGAAGAGTCAAGGTCTGCCATGGTGCTACTTTCTAATCTACCACTTGACCTTGATTTCTAAGTCTTATTTCCTTCTTATTCATGGAGTTGCTTCTTAGATCATGGTGTCTAGAGAGGAAGAAATGGTGCCATCTATTTCTGAGTAACAAACTTCTCTAAATCTTCATGGCTTAAAACAATGTATTACATCAGTTTCTGTGAGTCAGGGATTTGGACTTGGATCAGGCTTCCTTTGGTTCAGAGTCTCTTGTAAGTCTGCAGTCAAAGTGACAGTCATCTCAAGACTCTGGGAAAGATCAGCTTCTAGGTGCACTCACATGACTGTTGGCAGAACTTGATTTCTTGCTGGCTCTTTGCTGGCTAAGGAGGGCTGATGGCACAGTGGTTAAGTGCCCACCAACTAACCAAGAATTGGTGGTTTGAATCCACCAGCAGCTTCACAGGAGAAAGATGTGGCAGTCTGCTCTCAGAAGAAACCATATAGGGCAGTTCTACACTGTCCTATAGGGCCACTATGAGTTGGAATTTACTTGATGGCAACAGGTTTGGTTTTGGGTTTGGCTGGCTGGAGACATCATTCCTTGTCACATGGGCCTCTCTATGGGATAGATCACAAACATGGTGGCTATTGTCTCTCACAGTAAATAAGCAAGAGAGAGACAAAGTGCCTAAGATGGAAGCTACTGTCTTTCAATCTAATCTTGGAAGTGGTATTCCATTGCTTCTGTTGTATCCTATTCATCCCTTAAAAGGGAGACCATAAATCCAGCCTATATTCAAGGGGAAGAGATGACACACTGGCCCTAAAACTAGGAGACAAAAGCATTGGAGGCCATCTTACAGGCTGCTTTCCATGGGTGTAAATAACATGAAGGACAATAGGATGCATACATTGTAGGGTTTACTGAGATGGGATGTATGATGTCCTATCAGAGTCCCTGGCACAGAGCAAAGCAGCACCACATGTTTATACCTCCTGCCTCCAGAACATTGCCTGATGTATAGAAGACACTCAAGTACTTATATGACTATGAAATTATATCTACCTCTTTTATTAAAAAGTTGAAAATCTCCATGTTCCAAAGGTATTCATGTTTGGTGGTATTTTTCACTGGACCATTTCCTTTACATGTTTCACCTCTCCACTTACCATCAACTCAGTGAAATAGATTTCAAACTGAAATGAATCACTCAAAAATAAGGAATAGCTAAAGCAGGCCTAGAATTACCTTGCTCAAATTGCCTTTTTAACCATAATTAGAAATTTCTTCTTTAAGTCAGAGATGCTATTGCCCATGTTTCACAGCAGATGATAAGAATTAAATTCACTCAGACACTAAAAATAACTCTTTTTGCTAATCTGGTCTCACCTGGCAGTAAATAAATAGGAGCCAAAGCTCACATTATGTGTCATTTTAGCCGCAAAGCCTGTGGCCCTGGGTAGATGGCCACATGGTGCCTGCCCTCTGTGACCCTGGGAAATGATTCTTACTGCCTGTCTCTTCTGAATTTTTCTGTAGTTAAATTCTAGATCCCTCTTAAAGAAAATGAGAAGTCATCAGCCCTATCAATGCCATTGCCAAAGACATTTACTAGGTTTTTGCTTCCACATGGGTCAATACAATGAGAGTGTCACATGGACCCTGAACTTTTTGGAAATTACAAGAGTGCATAACAATGGCCCTAGTTTAAAACTGAAGATTAAACTATAACTGAAATGAAAGGTCCTATGGAACCAGATCTATCAGTTGTAATACAGATCTGCCCCTTGTAATTGGTGATATAGTATGAGACAGATTCCATATGATTACATTAAAAAAGAAAGGAAGAAAGAAAAAACCTGTTGCCATCAAGCTGATTCTGGTCCATAGCATAGGGACCCTACAGGACAGAGTAGAACTGCCCATAAGATTTCCAAGGCTGTAATCTTTATGGAAATAGAATGCCACATTTTTTCTCCCATAGAGTGAAAGGTGGGGTGGGGGTGGGTTGCAATTGCCAGCTTTTTCAGTTAGCAGATGAATGTTTAATTGCTGCATCATCCGAGCTCTTTGTATGATGACATAGACATGATAGAAAGTATGACAATCATACAATCCAAGCTGAGGTATACTACTTCACAGTATGATAGAAATTTGCTCCATTTACATTATATACAGGCAAAGTAATGAAAATACTCACTCTGTCAGGAGAGTGTAGCCTTATTAATTAGTGATATTAGGTGCTCTGGTGGTATAGTGGGTAAGGCATTTGGTTGCTAACCAAAAGGTTAGTGGTTCAAACTCACCAGCTGCTTCTCAGAAGAAAGATGAGGCAGTCTGCTTCTGTAAGGATTTGCAAACTTGGAAATGCAGTAGGGGTAACTATGAGTCAGAATCAACTCGATGGCAGTGAGTTTGGTTTTTGCAAGGTCCATGGGAGCTGTAAATGATTTGTGTTCAGCTACTAACTGAAAGGTTAATAGTTTGAATCCACCCAGTGGCACCTCAGAAGAAAGGGCTGGCGATCTGCTACTGTAAGATTGCAGCCACTGAAAACCCTGTGGAGTGCAAGTCTACTCTGAAACACATGGGGTTGTCATGAGTCAGAACAGACTCTACGGCAACAGGTTTGTTTTTTATTTACATAGGGTTTGCCAAGGCTGGGAAAGGGAAATTGAATTTGATTTATTTTATAAACAAGAATATTAACTTGAGAAGGATATTTAGAAATGTATTGAGACTTATATAAACACTCCAATAAAGCATCCAGAACATGAAACTGGTTTTTACATTGGTTGAACTTGGCAAGATCTTGAGTTAAAAGATTATTCCATTCAGGTTCAGACACTTGGAAGAGACTCAGTATCTCTGCTGGGTTTTTTGTTTGTTTGTTCATTTGTTTGTTTGGGCGGGGGGCTGTGGGTTAGAGTATCTCAGGGTGGAATTTTAGAGGTCATTTGGTTCAACTAACCATATGGTCTTTTTGTTTAAACTTAAGACTACTTAAGCTACTTTTGTGGTTAAAGTAGCAGCCAAGGAAGGATGAGGCAAGTAAGCATATGCTAACCAATGGACAGTCAGAGTTCTGATAGCTGATCTGCAGGGTAGACACCAGTTTTTCATTGTTTTGTTGGAAAGAGCAGCAAAGTCCTATTTTCACTACAAATACTGTTAATTACCTTGCGTCATGAAATCCACCCAAGTTTACTCTCCACACCTTCTAGACTCCTGTGGAAAAAGGTACCTGGGCCATTTTATTTTAACTGACAAATGCAGGAGGAGAATAAATAAGATGGAGCTTGTTTTAATATATAGACTTTTTAAATAAGTAGAGGAAAAAGAGGTGGTGAAATAAGGTATTATTCAATTCGTTGAGTGGAGTAATAACTTGACTCTGATTGTTAATATTTGTCCCTGCCATGTAATATATAGTTTTGTCAGATTAAAAACCCCCTTGGATATAATTTTATTTACACCTACACATATATTTCTAAGAGATGAACAGCCATTTCTGGGGATGTATGGAGGTAAAGAATCAGAGTTGTTTTTGCAGCACTGCTAAGTTAGGCAAATAACTTCTCTTTAGACCTGACTCTAGCACCTATAAAAGGAGAGGGTCAGACTGCATGATGTATCAGGCCCCTTCCAGATCTAACATCCAATTAGTCCATCTAAGGATACTGGGAGATGATGAAGGAGAGGACCTAGCTTATTTTCTGTCACCAGTTGCAAAAGGGGCATGGAAGTGGCATCTTCTGACCTCCTCTAACTTCACAAGAAGAAGACAGAATCACCTTCAGCAGCCCAAGGCTTATTCCCACGAGGCCAGACATGCTGCCACTCTCTAACCTTTTACCAATTCTGACACCAACCATCCCTCCCACGGTACTCACTGTTTGTCTGCTGGGTTCAGTAATTCATTGTAATGGCCATACGAAACTCACAGACAATACTCACAATTATGGGGTTTATTAGGGAAGTAACAGGCTACAATTCAGATTCAGGAATATGCTTAGAATATAATTCCTACTCAAGAGAGTCTCCCCTCTGCTGTGCCCTCAGACATTCCTCTCTGGCCCTTGGCCTCTCATCCTCACCTCTGCCTCTGTGGGTCAGGTAAGCCTGCCACTCTGTCTCATGCCTCTTGGTTCCACTGCCATAGTCCCTCCGCTGGGGCATCTCTCTGCTGAGGTATCTCTCTGCCAGGGTGTTTCTCAGCCAAGGAGGTCCAGTGCAGGGATCTTGAGTCCAAGGATGTGCTCCACTTCACTTCCACCTACTCTTGATAGCAGTGAGATCTCCCCTCTGTGAGATCTAACCTTCTTAGAGGTATTTTAAGCCTGGCAGAGTGACAAAACTAACCAATCTCAGCATCAGATTTCTACACACCTTATTTGCATGGTCCCACCCAGTAATCTAGGAGCTCTGGTAGTATAGTGCCTAAGGCACTTGACTGCTAACCAGAAGGCTGGCGGTTCAAACCCACCAGCCACTCCTCGGAAGGAAGATGGAGAAATCTACTTCTGTAGTGATACTGCCTCGGAAACCCAAGGAGGGGTCGCTATGAGTCGGGTCCGCCTCAATGGCACATAACAACAACAACACCTAGTTATCTGGTGGAAGTTACAAAGACTATGACTAGAAAAGGCATACCAAGTAATTCACTGCACTGCACCAATCTTTATGATTCATGACTTTTTCTATTTGTCCTTGAGTCAACACTACTTTAATGATAAAAGCAGGCTTATATTCCTTTGCTTCTTAGGGAGGTAACTCTACTACTGAGGAACAAGGGTAGTCATTTTTTCCCCAGCCCTCTTCTGCGTCCAGGTACCTCTATTCCATTCCATATTCCTTTTCTTGTTGAGGATATCTTTCAATATAGCTAGACCCTTTAGCTGGATTATCAGGAAAATGTTACCAGTGCAAAGCTAACTGATAAGGGAGGCTGCAATTCCGAAGTCTGAGGATTAAAATCTATTAATGACACTGCAGACCGAAGAGAAACCTATTCTGTAGTAAAATAGCTACGTTTCCTCCCTTGTAAAATCACAACTGGAAAAATAAAAATAAATATAAGTTAATGAAATAATAGTTCCTCAGAGAAGAAAAGGGTATTTTAGACAAATCAACAAAATATATTCTTTGATTTGGTAAATCATTATATTGATTTGATCTGGTAACAAGACAAAAGTTGGTGTGAGGTTAAAGCGTCGTTGGAGCTGTTTGTTTCCATTTTTCTCTACTCTCAGATTTCCCCCAGAGATATTCTAAAAGGAACAACAAACTGGTTACATCCAGTCAGAATCGACTCATGGCGACCCCATGTGGGTCAGAGTAGAACTGTGCTCCATAGGGTTTTTAATGCCTGACTTTTCAGACGGAGATCACCAGGCCTTTCTTCCTAAGGACCTCTGGGTGGCATCAAGCCTCCATCCTTTTGGTTAGCAGCTGAGTGTGCTAACCGTTCGATCATACACACGCACACGTGTGTTCACACACATACACGTACACTTCCATCAAGTCAGTTCCGACTCGTGGCAAGCTCACATGTTACAAAGTGGAACTGAGATCCATAGGGTTGTAATCCTTATGGAAGAAAATTGCCAGGCCTTTCCCTCACAGCACCAGTGGAAGAGTTTGAAAGCCCATCATTTGGTTAGGGGCCAAACATAAACAATTTGTACCACCCAGGGTCTCCAAAGAGAACAAGACATAGAGGTAAATGTTTTAACCTCTCATGGCTCCTCTTATTCTTTGGAAGAAGTGCTTATTAGCAGGTGAAGAGATAATAAGGTATGTCTAAGAAAGACAGATCAAATAAAAGACAGAGGCTTATATTCACACTGCATCATCATTCACTGTGTAATTAAGAATTGTCTGTATATGAAAATCACTATGCCACTGAATCACTTTAAACCACCTGAAGGAAAGGGAAACTCTTCCTTGTCATTTTCACTTGGGACTTTCCAGGAGCAACAGCTGGGGGACTCCAGAAGCCAGCTGGGATTGTGGTCTGGTTAATGAGGGAATCTGAAAGTGGCCTCTTGAAGGTCCCTGGCTTCTGTTGCTAAGCCTCTAAATTTTGCCCTTGACTCACTCAGCTTAGAAACAAAGTCAGTTGTTCCCTCTTGCTTAAGGATGAACACAGGAAAGAAGCAGGGACATGAAGGCTTTGAAGAGTGGTTTTAAGTGCAGCAAATGATATATATAAACCATTTGGTATAGTGCCTAAGGCATTTGACTGCTAACCAGGAGGTTGGTGGTTCAAAACCACCAGCCACTTCACCAAAGGAAGATTGGGCGATCTACTTCTGTAAAGATTTACCACCTTGGAAACCCAAAGGGGGTTGCTGTGAGTCTGAATCAACTCGATGTCAATGAATTTGTTTTTTTCTCTGAGAGCTACCACGCACACTATGCTTTTTTGCCATAGATGGAACTTCTTGGAGGAGATTTTAATTTGGAAGAGGTTCCAGTTTGTTTAGAGCGAGGCTCAAGTCAAATTAGGAAGGTCTATTACTAAAAGGTATATATTTTAGTTTCTGATTCCCACATCACAGTTTTCCCCAGATCATAATCTTGTGTGCTGTCAAGTCAATTCCAACTCATAGAGACCCTGTATCACAAAGTAGACCGGCCCCATAGGTTCCCTAGACTGTGATCTTTACATGTGCGGAAGGCCAGGAGGCACTGATGGGCCTGTACTGTGACCTTCCAGTTAGCAGCCGAACACTTACCCATGGTGCAACTAGGGCTCCCTCCCCAAGGAAGCCTGTGGCATATGCCTCCCTTCTCACCTCTTCTCTCTACTCTCATTCTCTCAGGACCCCCAGATAGTCCACTTTGGATGTCTTTTCCATTATCCTTTTGTCTTTAGGGATCTCAGTGGCTTCTTCTGCTTACTTTGACCTTATCAAATCCCACAACCCACCACAGCTTTTTGAATGAAAAGATGAAGACTGTGGCAGTTTTGGATTCCAGCTTCCCACAGCAGAGCCTGACCAAGCACTTGTCCTGCTCACTTCTATACATCCTTGTGATGGTCATTTTCTTGTCTCTCCTCCCTTTGGTCACCTCTCTAACTATAGCTGGGTTTGTCTAATTAGTAAAGATCTGGTGAGCCAAAGGAGTCCCTGGGAGGTGAAAAGAATTAAATGCTTGACTACTAATCAAATTGAATCCACCCAGACACACTCGGAAGAAAGGCCTGGTGATCTACTTTTGAAACATCACAGCCCCTGAAAACCTGTGGAACACAGTACTGACATACATGAGGTTGCCACGAGTTGGAATTGAGGAGATAGTAATGGTTTCATTTTTTCAGCAAGCAAACACAATCCATTGTCTGTAGACTAAAAGAAATTTACATTACATAATCTGGGGAATTTTTTTCTCTGCCTCACTCACCATTTTTATTTTTATTTTTTCCTGTGAATGTTTAAATCTCTCCTTACCTTCCAGTCTGTTTGTTTATTTAGTTAGTTATTGTTAGGTACCATCCAGCTGGCTCCAAGTCATGGCGACCCTGTGTACAACAGAATAAGATCCTGCCCTGTCCTAACAACCCTGCTGTGCTTGAGCCCGTTGTTGAAGCCACTGTGTCACTCCATATTGTTGAGGGTCTTCCTCTATTTCAGTGACCCTCCACTTCACCGAACATGATATTCTTCTCCAGGGAATGGTCCCTTCTGACAACATCACCAAAATAGGTGAGACAAAGTCTGGCCATGAATGCTTCCAAGGAGCATTCCGGCTGCACTTCCTCCAGGACAGATTTGTTTGTTCTTCTGGTAGTCCATGGTAGTTTTGGTATTCTTTGCCAACACCACAACTCAAAGCATCAACTCTTCTTCAGTCTTCCTTACTCATTATCCAGCTATCACTTGCACATGAGGTGATTGACAACACCATGGCTTACATTAGCTGCACCTTAGTATTATTTTTCGCATTTACTAAGTACAGGCCTGGAACTGTGCTAAATACTTTGCATCCATTTTCTCATTATCTCTTCAGAGTCATCATTGTCCCCATTTTGTAGAAGATAAAACTGAAGTTCAGAGGTCCTCTGGTAGCATAGTGTCTAGGGCACTTGACTGCTAACCAGAAGGCTGGTGGTTCAAACCCACCAGCCACTCCTCAGAAGGAAGGTTGGGCAATCTACTTCCATAGTGATACTGCCTTGGAAACCCAAGGAGGGGTTGCTATGAGTTGGGTCCGCCTCAAAGGCACGTAACAACAACAACACAACAACAGTTTGTAAATGTAAAAGTTTGGGTTAGAATCAAATCTACTGACTTGAGATCTCATATGGTTAAGGTTTATTCTAGATTACTTCCTTATTCTGTACTGAGCACTACATTTGTTAATGGAAAGAGACAAATATTAGATATGATCTGTGCAAGGTCTTTACCTAATGAAGGAGAGAAACATGCAAAAGATAAATTACTATATGGTACAAAGGTACTTTTACAGAGGTATGAGCAACATTTTGTGGCAGAAAAAATAAGGAAGAACACAAATGTTATCCATAGTGTAAACTAATACTGTCATTGAATTATGCAGGTGGACCAAAAAGCAGGACTTTTTATGATTACTGTTAGACCCTGTGGTTTGTAACATGGCTTGTTGCTATGGATCACATATAACCCACTGGCATTGAGTTGATTCCAACTCCTAGTGCCCCCATAGGACAGAGAACTGCTGCATAGGGTTTCCAAGGCTATAAATCTTTACGGAAGCAGATTGCCTCATCTTTCCTCCACAGAGCAGCTGGAGGGTTTGACCCACCAACTTTTTGGTTAGCAAC
>NW_006921666.1:1764251-1767580 GCF_000298275.1 Orycteropus afer afer | reverse complement strand
ATATATATATATATATATAAAGCACACATAAATATCTATTTCTGTAACTATATTTCTACATACACATACATAACACATTTTAGGAAGCTATTTTCTGCTAGCTTCTTAAGGTCCTTTAAATTTAGGTGTTCAGTACTTTGACAGAGCACTCCTCAAACCTTTTATATAAGGTTTTGTGATGGGGAAAGGAATTGGCTTTACTTTAGAAGAGGGCTAAAAATGGTTTTACTTTGCTGGACTCGTGTGTGTGTGTGTGTGTGTGTGTGTTTCCACACCATTTTTGATGAGAATGTAACAGGGGCTAGGAAAAGGGGCTCTCAGTATCAGGCCATCGAACAATTGTTTTGCCATCATCGAAGTCCTGGAGAACACATCATTGAAGTTAAGAACTAGAGGAGATGTTGCAGATTTCTCTTAGTCTGAGTCTCTAATCTGACAGGTATGAAACTAAGGCCTTTAATCTTAAGGTATAAAATGAAGGCCTAGAGAAGTTAAATGGTTTCACCAAAGAATGAGAGTTGGAATCAGACTTAGAGTTCAGAACTCTGACTCCCAAATGAGTCCTGTTCTCATCTCATCATGATTTCGCCATCAGGTAAAATCGTGGTTATCTGTTCAATGTACACTAATTGGCAGATGCCCAGTTTAAAATGGTAGAATAAGTGAGCCATGTAACATTTAAAGGAAATTCAGATTTGCTCTTGGCAAATTCATTCAGGAATTCAAACTCCACTAAATAAAACTAATTTCCTCATTTTACAGAAGGGCCAACCAAATAAGACTGAATATGTTTGGCATGGATTCTGTTGTAAATTTCCAGTCCCAATAAATGAGATGATCTTTTGGGGGGACAGAGGGTTGTTATACTCCACAGCTGCCATTTGCCTTCATAGCATCGGAGGGGAGGAAGACATTGATGGAACTGATTTTTCTTTCAGTTTTAAATGCTTCACAGCAGCATCTCTGAACTCTCGTTTAGCAACCCTCTGCAAGATGTCATCCTAAGTCAAAGCTTGGTGTTCTTAAGACCTTAAGACACAGAAGCTTTCTTCCTAGAGCAAAATGGAACTTCCATGAAAATAACAATCTCATTGCCAGTCATCCATCCTGTCAGGAGTATTGGCAAATGGAAGACTTATTTGATTTCACTAAAGCTGTTAGTCAAACTCTGATGTGTTAATCAGGATGGGAACCACACAGGGGGAAAAGATGCCCGCCAGAAGCAATGGCTTTTGTACATCCTTAAAACAAAGGTCCTGTGAAAACAGTGGGTTGAAAATACAGCCCTGGAAATGAAGCCAAGGATGAAGGGAACTTTCATGGAGCTCTTGCAACGTTCCAGGCATTCTGCGAGGCTGTTTATACATGCATTGGAAAGAGTGCACTGGCTTTACTTTATTTTTGTTTCCTTTTTTCTGTCATCAGGTGTGTGTGTGTATTATAGGTGCAGGGAGGGGTGGGGGACAATTACAATGCAAATATTGTCTTTTGTTATTTTCATTTATCTCTACATAAAAATAGAATGATGTGACATTTGCTGTTAAAAGATGTTTCTTCAAGATGCCAGGAAAATATTTTGTGACTAGCAAATTTGTAGACTCTCAAAACTAAGTGTAGGAAACGAAGTGTAGGAAAGGATAGAAAAAGTCTCTATGGGTTTTACGTAAAAGTTTAAAAAGATCTCCTATAGAATGGGGGATTATAACTATCCGAGCTGATTTTTATATGATATGAAGTATAGCAACACCTAATGAAATAGCAGGAGGAAGTTTTGGGGAGTGGTGGAAATTGTGATGGTAGCTACATGAATCTGTACGTGTATTAAAATCTATAGACTGTACAGGGAAAAAAAGTCACTTTAACTGTTATGATAATTTAAAAAATAAAATAAAGTTTTCCATAAAAGGTTGTTAGCGCTTAGTCAATAATATGTTGGCATATATCTAACAAAACTGATGTAATTGATAATATTATAAACTATCAGGGCTCAATTAATGCCAAAAAATAAATATCATCAGTCCTTATGCAAGAAAAAATTAATATGTTTACACTGAATTCTTAAAATATTTCCTTACCTGGCATCTGTAGTAATCCATGGCTATTGTATTGTTTATGCATCCCTGTCGTCTGAAAAATGCAAAAAAAGAGGAGGTATTTGAGGATTCAGGGTGAAAGGTTTATGGACCTGTTGCATCTTCGAATTATCCAAATGTAGTGACTGGTTATTTCACATTCTTTTTCCCCATCATCAATTCTCCAATTGATTTTTTTTTTTTTTTTTAATGAAGGTCAAGCACATACTTGTAGGTGACACCAAATGTTTCAAAGGTTTGTCCCTTCTCTTTATTGTTCTGATTTAAATCCCTGGTGACATTTTCTGCTGCATGGATAGTGATAAATGGTATTGAGAGTGACATAGAAATGAACTCAGAAGTAAGTTTATAGCACTGTCGGGGACCATCTGTTAATGTAAATGTTTAAGGTAAAATGCTTTAAGGTTTAAGAGCTGACGAGACATTTTATTTGCATTCTGCCTGTGGGATGATGTGTGGCTCCTAAGTCCAGGGAGTCCCTGGTGAAACCTGGGAAGCCTAGTTTTACCCTTTAATCTAATCCAATTTATTTCCTGGGATGCAATCCCAAGCTCTTATTTGAATTATACATATTGAAGAAACTGGACTGAACAATAAAAATAAGAAGATTTTGCTTGATTTTTGTCATGATTTTAAAAGTGTTTGAATTAAATTCATTTATGTGGCTAGTTATTTCATTTTATTAACAACAAAAAAAGTTGCCATTATGATTACTTAGTTGGATTGTTTTGGTGAAACTTGGTGTCTTTAGTATTAGAAAATTAAGCACTATCCTTTAAACTGCTGTCCAGTCAGATCAGACTCATAGTCACCCCTCCTTGGGTTTCTGAGGCAGTATCACTACAGAAGTAGATTGCCCAACCTTTCTTCTGAGGAGTGGCTGGTGGGTTTGAACCATCACCAGCCTTCTGATTAGCCGTCAAATGCCTTAGGCATTATGCCACCAGAGCTCTCAAGCACTATCCTTTAGGACAGTGTTGAAAGAAAAAATATCAATCAAGATAGAAATAATCTATGAAAATAATGAACTTGAATTAAAATCACTATTAAAAGCTATTTGAATTATTTTGTTATTTTCTAGTCATTTCAAAATAGAGAAGTTTGAGAGTACTGTTTTTATTTTTAACTTCTTAAAGTATATTATTGAAGAAGAAAGCTATTATTATTAATCTACATTATTAATAGGAAAGTGATCTTCAAAAAGAGATACATAAAATTCAACTTTTTTTTTTTTTT
>NW_006921666.1:1762252-1763311 GCF_000298275.1 Orycteropus afer afer | reverse complement strand
GCTATTGTAAATAGTGCTGCGATGAACATCGGCGTGCATATATCTGTTCTTGTTATGGCTCTCACTTCTTTAGGGTATATACCTAGTAATGGGAAAATTCAACTTTTAAATACAAATAAGTTTCACTTCTAGTATCTACCTAGTGCCAGTGATTGAATGACTTGGGCTTGTGGGATGAGTTTCATGGGCCATTGCAGGTGTACCCAAAGGAAGCAAAGCACAGAAATAGAGGGTACAATGAGGAGAATCAGAGGGAAAGAAGAGAGGGAGTGAGAGAAAAGTAAGCTGAAAAAAGAATATTTAAGTAAATGAAGCACTTGTGAAGTTCAAAGACGGTAGTCTTCAGTATGGATTACACCTCAACAGGAAGAAAATGAAAATCCTTATAACTGGACCAATAAGCAACAATATGATAAATTGAGAAAATATGGAAGTTGTCAGGGATTTTGTTTTGCTTGGATCTGCAGTCAACACCCATGGATGCAGCGGTCAGGAAATCAGATGTCGCATTGCACTGGGGAAATCTTCTGCAAAAGACCAATTTAAAGTGTTAAGAAGCAAAGATGTCACTTTGAAGACTAAGGTTGTGCCTGACCCAAGCCATGGTATTTTTAATCACCACATTTGCACGTGAAAGGTGGATAATGAATAAGAAAGACCAAAGAAGAGTTGATGCCTTTGAATTGTGATGTTGACAAATAATACTGAAAATACCATGGACTGCTAAAAGAACACACAAATCTGTCCTGCAAGAAGTGCAGCCTGAATGCTCCTTGGAAACATGAATGGTCAGACTTCATCTCACTTACTTTGGTCATGTTGTCAGAAGGGACCATTCTCTGGAGAAGGATATCATGCCTGATAAAGTATAGGGTCAGAGAAACAGAAGAAGATTCTCAATAAGATGGGCAGTGTTTTGTTCTGTTAGACAGAGGGTCACTGTGAGTTGGGGCCTACCAGCAGCAAAAAAATGAGTAAGATACATTTCCTGGTAGAATTCATAGTAGAGTTTTCTAGAAACTTCTGAGTATGATAAGATTTAAAAAAAAAAAAAAAAAA
>NW_006921666.1:1674519-1759512 GCF_000298275.1 Orycteropus afer afer | reverse complement strand
GTCTTAAATATTTTAATTGGCTACTCCTGAAATGAGGAAAAGTTCATACATATTTCCTGAGAAATGAATAGTCTACAAAGGGAAATACGTATTTGTAACAACAACATAGCAACTGTGGCTTTGTATGGATAAAGCACTATGGGAACACAGAACCAATTGGGTAGGGTAGACTACACAGAGTTGGTGACATTTAAGTAGGATCTTGAAGATGTCAATATTGTCTTGATTTATAAAAAAGGGAGAAGGGATTCTGGGTAGAGACTTAAGGGTAAATTGTATACCTCTGCATTTTTTTTTTCACAAGAGGTCTAGGCCATTAGAGTCCCATTAAACCCAATGAAACCCAATTTCTCCTTTTCCTTTACGTCTTTACCACATTTTTAATTCAAATATTTTATTATATTTTCAATAAAAGCCTATGCAGAAATTTGGTTCCTATTTAACAATTTCTATACAATTTGTTCAACAAAATTGGTTATATTTTTCACAGTTAGCTTTCTCATTATTTTCCTTCTGGTTGTTCTGTTTCTAGTAACTTAGTTTCCCTACTCACTTACCTTCTTGCCTTTGTTTTTCAGTAAATGATGACCATTTGTTCTCAAATTTTTTGAAGGAGCGCAGTATACTCACAGATGACATTGTTCATTTTATGAGCCATGCTGTTATTTAGCTAAAAGATGACCTCATGGAATAATTTGGGTTCAAGGTTTAAAGAGTATCTCAGTGCAATTGTCTCAGTCCTCTAGTCTCAACCAGTGCAGGAACTGTAGACATTTTAAGAATTTTAACTCTGTTCCACATTTTGCTCCCATTCTATCAGAATTCATCTATTGTTCCTGATCAGAAAGGTCAATAGTGATAGCTGGGTACCATCTAGTTCTGGCCTCAAGGTAGGTAAGGCCGTGGTTCGTGAAGACTATTAGTTGTGTGGACTAGTTTTTTCTCTGAGTCTTTGGCTTCCTCCTTTCTCTTTTACTAGAGATGCATAGTTGTATCTTAGATGGCCAACTGCTCACAAGCTATTAAGACTCCAGATGCTACTAACCAAACTAGGATGTGGAGGGTAAACTTATGTACTATGTTATGCGCATTAACTGCATTGTCCCACAAGACTATGGTCCTACCCCTTCAAATACCATAAACCAATACTATGAGGTATTTGGTTAAGTCTAAAGAAGTATCCATGTTTGTGCTGTGTGCTTTATTGTATATATGAATGTATATGGATGCATCCCCCTACAAATATACATATATTTGTATATGGTCACATAAATACAGAAATACATGTACATGCTTTGTATGCATACATACATAACACATGTAACCACATTCCTGTTTTAAGGTTATATATACAATTGTGTACATCAGAGCATTTAACAAAAATGTACTTTTTCTTGTATACTTCTTGGTGACATCACTTATCTTGTCAAGCACTGCACACATCACCCACATTTGATGTTTGTTATATTTTCCATCACTGGAAATAACAAGTGTCTACTGTCTAGAGAATGAATGATCCCTCACTGACCCCATCTATTCCTGACAACTACTAATAATCATTGGTTTCAGTATGTCTACCTATTCTTATCTTTTTATGATACTGAGATTATGCACTATTTGTCCTTTTGTGACTGACTTATTTCACTCAGAATTATGTCCTCCAGATTCAGTCACATTATATTTTGAGAATTTATTATTATTCTTTACGGCTACATAATATTTTATCACATTCTTTTTGAGAAACATATATAATACTCCTTCAACAAGAAATATCAGGCGACTGCTGCCATCTTAACTAAAATATTTTATTTTTTAGAACTTTCCTAGAAGAGTCCTCTGGAGAGAGGATAAAAAGGTACTTTCAGCTGCACTTAGGAAGAATTTGAGGTGCTACATTGCCTGTGCATTTGAGAAATAACAGCTAACCACCCTCTGGTTAAAGCAACACCATTATTCAGACACATTAGATCAATCTCAGTGTAATTGGAAACTGCCTCAGGCTACCTGCACTTGAAATGAGATGGTGAATTCCCATAGGAACAACACAAATGTTTCCTCTATTATACAGATGGAAATGGTGTCTGATAAGTCAGAGAGGAGAGGGGATGACTGTGCACACCTCTGTCCAAGTCTGTGGCAATATTTCAGATAAATCACTTTAACTCTTTGGACTTTGAAGTACCCCCACTTCCACTTAATAAGGAAAGTTACTTGAACTTTTCTCATTCTGTTTGCCATCTTTCCTTTCTCCCTGAAAATCTGCGTTATTTAAGATGACTTGAAATGAAGAAACAGCTGCTCTTTGCTGTCTTCTGCTAAAGGTGTCAAATGACTGTGTCCTGCTCCATCTCCTTCTAGTTAGCGTCATCTGTTCCATATTCAGCCAAGGTGAGCGATCATCAGACCTTCCCACTTCCCCTGAGTTTTTAATATATTCTCATGTATAATATGACCAAGGTGTGATTTTGAGTATATCCCACCTGCTTTTAGAGACCATCTGAACAACAGTTGTGGGATGACATCAAAATGGACTCAAAAGCACCTGACAACAATGTCAGGCCTTGTGCCAATGTGGTCTCAGTGGCAGGAAAGGGTAGAGGAATTCAGCAGTGGTATAAAAAGTTGACACACTCTCCTGTTAACGGAAAGACTGGACGTTTGAGTCCACCCAGAGGTACCTCGGAAGAAAGACCCGGCAACCTATTTCTAAAAAATCAGTCGTTGAAAATCTATGGAGCACAGTTCTACTCTGACGCACACAGAGTCACTGTAAGGCAGAACCAACTTGATGGCAACTTCTTTTTTTCAGTCTTTTAAAATCCTCCATTCCTTCGCCTGTTGTGCCTCAGAAAGCACAGTCTGTGGATGCTTACTGAGCAGCTACCACGTGCAAACTAACATCGGGCTCACAAACAGGTAGAGAGCCTGACCTCAAGGTGCGGAGAAACTTACAGGAATGGGAAGATAGGGCAATATGTGGACAATTTCAATACCAAGGGAGTTTCACAGAATTACTCCTTTGGGTTTTGAGCAAAGTTGACAGTCAACAAGGAAGGACCCTTGGGAAGAGGGCTGTTGGTTTTGTGCTTCAAAGGATGAGAAGGCAAATAATCAGAGAGGGGGAGTGAAAATACAGCATCATGAACAAAAGCTTGTGTGCACAATCCTTGCAGATAAGGCATCTCATCCCTTCTCCTTAGTCAACAGTTATTTCATACATGAATGAAAAAGGCCCAACATAGTCATGAGGGCTTGTCTTTGCTTTCTGCTTTCCCAGGTTTTCAAGAAACACTAAACTAACATTAAGAATATTTTGACAAGCTTAGAAAACCTTTTCAAAAAATAACTCTCGTGCATGGCAAGACACTACTGAAATCGGATTTTTTTTTCCCATGGAGATGATGACCGCAGACCTTTTCCTTCACACCCTCAAATTCATGCAGAGCTGCCATGATCTGTCCTTCTGTACATTTCACCACCATTCAGGGACTTGAAAGGACACAGCAGATTCCCTGAAGGAATCTCTCAGCCTCCTCACACTTTTCTGGCCTATTCCAAGAACACTTATTCGATCTAAACTAGGGTAGTGCCTTTTTTTTTTTCAATTTCTGAATTTGACATGTAAATCGGGTAGGGGTTTTGCATTAACTTTATGTTTTGTAAATAAGCATAAAAATTACATCTGACTACTTCCTTGAGCCCAACTTCTGAACTAACACATTTTAGATTGCTATGTTGAAACTACTTTCTCTTTGATGTTTCCAAAATTACCTAACCATGATAACAATTTTGGGGATGACGGACTACATTATAACTTCAGGAACACTTTCTTTTTTAAATAACAAGGGATTTTGGCTGAAGGCTTAAGTATTTCCTGATTGTAGATTAGATAATGTTTATTCTTATATGTAGGAAAGCTTCCTTTGGGCTTAACTTCTAAAGAATTGCTCCCCAGTTAATATAATGTGGTGATTGTTAAGATATCTGAATGAGTATCTCCAGAGTTTTCAGTATGAAGCAAACTTGAAGTCATTTAGAATTTCTTTTGTGCCCTTCTAGAGAAGAGGATGGTGTCACTATAGTGTCCCACAACTCTTAGGTAAGACATGCTCTCCTTCTCCTTGGAATCATAGCTTTCAGTTACATCCAAATTCTGACTTTTGTCATCATCTTCTCTTTTCCCTTTGCTTTTCACTTCCCTCATTGCAGCCATCAAGTTGTCAGAAAATGGTGTGTTTCCTTTCACCTTGTCCCACATGCCTTTCTTAATTGTTCTGTTTATCTGCCAGCTTCTGATATCATCATGGTCTCATGTCTCCACCCCCAGTACTCCTTTTCTTCCTTGCCTTTTCTTGTCATTCCATCCAATATTCAAAATCCTTCATTCCCAACCCCTCATCATCTGTCAACAAAGGAAAGTCCAAACTCTTCAGCTTCTTTTGAAATTGAACTTTATCCATCACACTGCAGAGCACGTGTGAGGAATTTAGTAACACAAAGCATGCAGGTTATAGAATCAGACATGTAACATTGCCCAGACACAGTTGGTGTTAAGAAAACAAAGTCTTTTGCAGGAATTGATTGAGAAGTTCCCAATATTTAAAACCTAGGATTTTGAGCAAGCATAAAGTCCGAGTTTTAGACATAAAGAACCTGGAGAAGGAAACAGAAATCCCACAAGAAGAGTTCCTGTCTTGCTAAAGTTTGTCCCCAAATTCCTTCTCAGTGGGAAGATGATACCATCTCAGCCTCCCTTCTCAGCCAAAAAGATGTCCCAAAGCAGACAGAATGGAATAAGCATTCTCCCTCTTTTCACCTAACAAGATTCTGTCTTGACCAGGGTCATGTCTGTCTGAATGTACTGTTCTATTGTTAATTGTCATAGAGTCATCTCCAACTCACAGCGACCCTATGCACAGCAGAATGAAATACTGCCTGGTCCTGATCCAGCTCCATGATTCTTGCTACACTTGAGCCCATCGCCGCCACCACCGTGTCAATCCACCTCATTGGGGGCCTTCCCCTCTTCCGTCGACTGTCCACCTTACCAAGCATGACATCCTTCTCCAAGAAATAGTCCCTTCTGACAACATGATCAAAGTTTGTGAGATGAAGTCTGGCCATTCTCACGTCCAAGGAGCATTCTGGCTGTACTTCCTCCAGGATAGACCTGTTAGTTCTTTTAGCAGTCCACAGTACTTTCAGCATTCTTCACCAACACCACAGCCAAAAGCATCAATTCTTCTTCAGTCTTCCTTATTCATTGTCCAGCTCTCACATGCCTATGAGGCAATTGAAAATACCATGGCTTGTGTCAGGTGCACCTTAGTCCTCAAGGAGACATCTTTGCTCTTCAGCACTTGAAAGAGGTCCTTTGCAGCTGATTTGCCCAGTGCTATACATTGTCTGATGCCCTGACTGCTGCTTCCACTGGTGTTGATTGTAGAACCAAGCAAGGTGAAGTCTTTGACAATTTCAATCTTTTCTCCGTTTATTGTAATGCTGCTTATATGTCCAGTTGTGAGGATTTTTGTTTTCTTTATATTGAGATGTAATCCATACTGCAGACTGTATTCTTCAATCTTCATCAGTAAGTACTTCAAGTCATCCTCACTTTCAACAAGCAAAGTTGTGTCATCAGCTTATCACAGGTTGTTAATGATTCTTCCTCTAATCCTGATGTCATGTTTTTCTTCATATAGTCCAGCTTCTTGGATTATTTACTCAGCATACAGATTGAACAATTATGGTGAAAGGATATAGCCCTGACACACTCCCTTCTTGATTTTAAACCTGGCAGTGTTCCCTTTTTCTGTTTGAATGACAGCCTCCTGCTCTATGTACAGGTTCCTCATGAGTACAATTACGTGTTCTGGAGTTCTCATTCTTCTCAATGTTATCTACAATTTGTTATGATCCACACAATCAAATGCTTTTGCATAGTCAATAAAACACAAGTGAACATCTTTATGGTATTCTTTACTTTGAGCCAAGAGCCATTTGACATCAGCAATGATATCCCTCATTCTATGTCCTCTTCTGAATCCAGCCTGCACCTCTGGAAGTTCTCTGTCAACATTCTGCTGCAACTGTTTTTGAATTATCTTCAGTAAGATTTTACTTGCATGCAATATTAATGGTATTGTTTGATAATTTCCACATTCTGTGGGATCACCTTTCTTTGGAATGGGTACAAATATGGATCTCTTCCAGTCAGTTGGCTAGGTAGCTGTCTTCCAAATCTCTTGGCATAACTGAGTGAATGCCTCCAGCAGGGCATGTGTTTGTTGAAACATCTCAATGGGTATTTTGACAATTCCTGGAGCCTTGTTCCTTGTCAATTCCCTCAGTGCCGCTTCAACCTCTTCTGTCAATACTATTGGTTCTTGAACATATGCCACCTCCTGAAATGGATGAAGATCGACCGGTTCTTTTTGGTACAGTGACTCTGTGTATTCCTTCCATCTTATTTTGATGCTTCCTGAATCATTCAATATTTTGCCCATAGAATCTTTCAATATTGCAACTCAAGGCTTAAATTTTTTCCTCAGTTCTTTCAGCTTAAGAAATGCCGAGTGTGTTCTTACCTTTTGGTTTTCTAACTCCAGGTCTTTGCACATTTCATTAGAGTAACTAGCTTTGTCTGCTCGAGCTGCTCTTTGAAAGCTTCTGTTCAGCTCTTTTATCTTGTCTTTTCTTCCATTTCCTTTAGCTCTTCACTCAGGAGCAAGTTTCAGAGTCTTTTCTGACATTCATTTTGGTCTTTTCTATCTTTCTCATATTTTTAATGTCCTCTTACTTTCTTCATGGACGATGCTCTTGATGTCATCCCACAATTTTGGTTTTTGGTCATTGGTGTTCAATGCATCAAATCTATTCCTTAGATGGTCTCTAAATTCAGGAGGGATATATTCAAGATCACATTTTGGCTCTCGTGGACTTGTTTTATTTGTCTTCAACTTCAAGTTGAACTTGCATATGAGCAGTTGATGGTCTGTTCCACAATGAACTCCTGGCCTTGTTTTGGCTGAAGATATTGAGCTTTTCCATCTCCTCTTGCCACAGATGTAGTCAATCTGATTCCTGTATGGCAAAGTCCATGTGTAGAGCCACCTTTTGTGTTGTTGAAAAAAGGTATTTGTGATGACTAAGTCATTGGTCTCGCAAAATTCTATCATGCAATCTCCAGTGTTATTTGTGTCACCAACACCAAAATTTTCAACTACTGTTGATTCTTCTTTGTTTCCAACTTTTGCATTCCAATCACCAGTGCCCTGTGGTGCTGGTCATGGGGAGCCCAAGTACTGCTGAATGTACTACAAGTTACAAAATCACCTGTCATTGCCTGATACATCATAACTAGTTGTTATTTGAAAAATTGACTGTGAAAATGCTGAAGAAGGCTAAAGCCATATGACATAAGACCTTGAATGTTAAGATAAGATGCCTACATTAATATAATAGGTAATGGGAAGTTCCAAACCATAAATTATAACATAACATATTTTTTATTGTCTGCAAGTAAAAAGCAAGAAAGATTAATAAGAGCAACATTTTATAACAGAAATATAAGTTGCATCTGGCTCAGATTCAGCCACTGATTCCTCAGGAGGCTTTTCACACCCCCTCCCCTATTCCTGTTTCCAGCTGATTTGACAGAAGGACAGAAGGATTAAGAAATCAAGTAGCTTATCTGAGAGGTTCCCCATGGGGCACTTTGTCCCAGGTGTTCCTGCTTGTGGCTTATATAATCAGGAGCAGTTTTGTGTGCCTTTGGTATTACTATAACAGTGATTGTTTGAGTCAGTGGGTGATGGTGTCAGGGCAATTAAAGCCAGGTGATGTGTGATCTTAAAGACCTAGTTAGTGCCCCAGGAGACTCTGAGACAGGGCTTCTTCCCATACCTTTGCAATTGCACATTCTGAAGTGAGGTGGCACTACTTATGGAATAGGAACAAAAGGGAGTGATTAAGAGGACAGTGTGTGCTGGGCCTTTGGGGGAGAAAAGCACTCCGAGTTAATCCTTGCTAATGTGTCCCTTTTTGTGTGTTTATATTTTTGGGGTTCTTTTTTCATTTAAAATAAAACTAAACCAAAACTATTAGAAATAAACATGATTTTCTCTGTTAATCTGAAAAAAAAAAAGGCAACAATTAAATAGAAAGGACAATAAAGTAGTTGTATTTCTTTCATTTTTTAAAAAATATTTTTGTCTATTTTTTCTATCTTAAAGTTATATATAATGGGTGATTTTACACCAAACTTGAGATGAAAATCAAGTTGCAGGAGATTTATGGTTTGTGTCCCAATGTGACCGCCAATCTGACTTGGTTAATTCATCTGAAACTGAGGCTCAGTTGAGTAGTAGGACACAGGGCAACCCCTTCAAAGAAGATCAGAGAGTCTGATTGGCTTTCTTCTCTCTCTAATTATTTTAAATTACAAGACCAATACGTGTTACTGAAAAATATCTCAAATTGGACTGAAGAACATTGAGAAAAATCAGAGTCTTCTCTGACCATCCCCACCCTACTCTTCTCTCAACGGGAACAAGTTGATGTTTGGAGGTGCACATTTCCAAACCTTTGTCTCTGCCTTTTCCAACGGGAACGTGCACACACACACACATCCACAAAAGGATTTCAGTCTTCAAAAATGGAATCATATAATCAATATAAGTGCCTGGCTTCTTTCCCTGTCAATACATGCAGAAATGCATAGAGTCCATGTAAATTCAAAGTAAAAAACCTTTGAGGATTTGTTGAAGCGGCCTCCTGAATATGTACTTCCAGATTGGAGTAGATAAGAATTAGTTGAAGGGAGCAAGCCAGTCTCTGCCACCGCATGGTGACTTGATTCTATGGTTAAATGCCCCATAAAGAGTTTAGCAAACTCCCACCATGCTCCATTGTCTTGAAAAACTTGCCTAGTGATAGACCCTTGCGGATTCCTTCTTCTAGTTTTAAATGGATAAAATGAAATGTTTTCTTGTCCAACCCTGCAGACAGTTTGGGACATTCATAAGGTTTCCTCCTCTGTCTGGAACACTCCTTTCTGCCAACCTCTGTTCATTCAGCCAAAGACCTTATGAAACACAGCTGTACTTTGAAACACACGGCGTCACCATGAGTTGAAATCAACTTGATTGCAACTGGGTTTTTGTTTTGTTTTGTTTTTCAGAGTTGCAGTGAGGTTCATAAAGAGGAGAGAGGATATTAAGATGGGAGCAGTGTCCTCAGTTTGGCTTAGGAGGGCTAGGTCTGTGCACCAGTAGGACAGAGGGGAGCAGAGAGACCATCGGGATGCAGACCATTCGTAAGTGGATGCTGGAGTGAGAGATGATGGAGGCTTTAACTAGGGAAGTGGCTGTGGGGCTAGAGAGTTATGAAAGGTTTCAAGAGGAATTTCTTGCATCTTATGAGCAAACTTATACAATTGTTTAACTTCCAATTGAGTTTGGTGACGTGTAGAAACTGTATAAACCATGAGCAAAGCCATTAAATCTGACATTGCAAAGCTGGATATGTGTAGTGTGGAGTTAGATAAATTTCTTTCTCTAGGGATATATATATATATATATATATATATATATATATGAGCATTTTTTATTTTGTTTTGTTTTCAAGAGATAATTGCACCCCAGGCAGGAGCTTGCTTACCCTCTCTTTCAGATTCAGAGTACAGAGCCTGGTCTATTTTCTACATGACTGGGCTTTACTTCAGAACTGACGAGTCATATATCATTCTGATTGATTTTTTTTTCTTTTTGTCCCCCTCTCAAATAAAAAAGGGGGAGAAGATGAAATAGAGATTGTTGTAAGACAATAGCATGGCAACTCAACCCAAATATGCAATTCCCGGGAGCTCTCCATATCCAGCTCTGTTTTGTCTCCTCAGAGATGAGGTAAAGAAATGGAGATTTGAGTGAGATCAGCCAATGGGTAAGGGCCAGAGAAAATGGATAAGAACCCTGCACTTGGAATGCCCCAATCTTTCCCAGAGAGGAATGGGCAATAGGGTACAGACTAGAGATAGGGAATGATCAAACCAGAGTCTTGAGCAGTGGGGTACAGCTAAGCCCTAAGTTGCTTACCAAGCTTATGCCTCAATTTTTGGCTTTGCTTTCATCTTTGTCTTCTGTTTTGACTTCCTTTCTTCTTAGTGCCAGTCACTCCAAAGGCATAGATATAAGAATCCCAAAGCATAAACGTCAATTTACTAAAGCAGTAACAAACTGAAATAAGATTTGTGTGTGTGTGCATGTGTGCTTGTGTGTATTTGTGTGTGCATTTTTAAAGTAACCCTTTGTAAGGATAAATGGATTTAGGAAAATGCCTGGGATTGTATCAACAATAGAATACATCCCACCTATTAGACTACAGTGTCTCTGCTCTGCACATTTTTTATATTCTCCTTTCAAACTTATACAACTCTTATTTCATCCAATTCACTGATACTGACTCTAAGGGATGATCACCTTTTGACAAAAGAATTCCTCCTACATATGTGTATTTTTAACTCTTGAGTGAACAAAGGAAGCTTTAAGGAATTGAGGTATTTATTTATTTTAATGATGGTTAATGGCCATTAGAAAGCTGTAGACATGCATGCCTTGATGGTCAACTCTCTCTTGGACTTCAAGAAACCTTACTGACTGTCCTTTGGAGATCAAACATTGAGGAGGAAAAGTACTGTCCTGGAACGAAAAGTAATAGAGGATTGTAAACATAGAGATGGTTAAAAGCTAAGCTTCTTAAATTTTAGATCCATGCATTGTGGCTGCAAAAACATTGTGGTGGTGGTAGTGGTGTGTGTATCTGTATATGAATGCCTGAATGTGTGGATGTGAAATTTGGGGGAAAAAATACCAATGCATCAAAACGGACAGGTCATTTTATTGAATGTAACTGAACTCCTGAGTATTCAGAGATTAGAAGCAGTCATAATTTCTGGCTGCCATGCTTTATGCTAATGTGGCTGTCCTCTGTTGTATGTTTCTGCTGAGACAGCCATTTACTCCTGCTTAATTTTCCCCCTAATGGTAGTGATAGTGGCCTATCTACAGTCCGCTTTTACCAATTTAACCAAGTGCCAACACAAGCCATTATAAATTATTACTCTTATTTAGCATTTGGATCTACAATTTATTTCCTTCCTTCATGGTCTGTAAGATATGGAGTTAGGTCGCAGTTAGCTATGCTTCCTCTTTCTGTAAATCCAAACGTGTCATTTGCAATGGGCTAAATATTTTTGGATGCTAAGCATTTGTAAGCCCTGCAAGTCAGACTGGTAAGTTATCATGAAGATGTATTCATTCATTTATCAATGCATTTAACAGATATTTACTGAACACACACTTTATACACAGCAATTTTCTAACCTTTGGAGATAAAACATGGAACAATATAGACTGCCATGGAGACATATTCCAACTTAAAATATGTAGAAAATTTTAGTCAGATTTGAGAAAAAAAATACATGCTCCATACTTGTCATCTCATTATAGATGCCCCCCCATTGTCCACACACCTCCATGAGATCTCTTACCAACTTTGGTTTCCATTTTCCTTCTTCTTTTTGTTTTTGTCATCCTTCTGGATTGCAACAAGTTGTAGCTTCCTTTAGGACAATGACTTTTTAGTACTTTCTCTCTACTTAACACTTTAAGAAATCCATTACCTTCCTTCTTACTGATGATTGCTTTAGAATTTGGAAATAATCATTGAAAACTTCAACATGAACATTTGGTAAAAGAATTCATCTGTATCTAGGCAAGTAGAAGGGTACTTTATGTCTCCATTCTAGATTCTAGAAGTTCCTCAAAATTTCTTACCAACTTTCCAAACTGTACTACTGCCAGTTGATCGATTTTTCTGACTCTGTTTCTTTCATAAGTTCTCTTTCTTGTCTTGGAAAATCTATACTTGTATGTGCTGGTTGGAAAAAGCAATCACAAAGACTCAGTTAACATGCAGGGTATGATTTTTCTGCTTTTTACTTGTGCCTATAGACACTTCATAACTTCTTTCATCTATACCTTCTTTACCTGTAGAATTATGAAATATTTTCTGTGAGGAATAAGATAACGTGTACAAAAATCGCTAGCCCCAAACCTTCCAACTTCTCCGTGGTGGACTCTCATCCCTTTTCTCTGTGGACCTCTGCCTGCCCCCTCTTACCTGTTCCAGAAGACTCATGCTGTGATTCTGCCATTGCTGCCCCCTTTCTTCTCTCCTATGAATAGATTTTTTAAAATTAACAATAATTATTTATTGTGAAGATTTACACAGCTGTTAAGATTCATTCATAATTTCTTCACAAATTGTTCAGTGAGTTTAGTTACATTCTTCTCAATGTTTGAACATTCTCATGATTTGTGTTCTGGTTGTTTTATTTCCATTAGCTTAGCTTCCCTGTCCCTTTACGTTCTCATCTTTGTCTTAAAGTAGTTGTTGGCCATTTGGTCTCATGGAGATGATTTTTTAAAGGAGCATGATTCTTACTGATGATATTCATTATTTTATGAGCCATTCTGTTATTTAGCTACAAGGTGACCTTGAGAGTTAGTTTCACTTCAAGGATTGAAGACTATCTCAGGGCAGTGTCTCAGTGCGTCCCTGAGTCTCAACCAGTCCAGTAAGTCTGGTTGTCTTAGTTCTCTAGTGCTGCTCTTACAGAAATACCACAAGTGGCTGGTTTTAACAAATACATTTATTTTCTCACAGTTTAGGAGGCTGGAAGTCTGAATTCAGGGTATCAGGTCTAGGAGAAGGAAGGCTTTCTCTTTTTGCTGGCTCTGGTGAAAGTTCTATGTCTCTGCTGCTGCTTGCTAGCTCCTTGGAGATCTCTATGTGTCTTGGCATCTATCATACCCCATCTCAGCTTTGTTCTATATCTCTCAAAAAGGTGCTCTGGTGGTATAGTGGCTAAAGCATTCAGCTGCTAACCACAAGGTCAGTGGTTTGAACCCACCAGCCACTCTGCAGGAGAAAGATAAGGTAATCTGCTTCTGTAAAGAATTACTGCCTTGGAAACTCTATGGGACAATTCTGTTCTGTCATAGAGCTGCTATGAGTTGGAATCAACTTGATGGCAGTGGGTTTGGTTTTTATGGGTATATCACAAAAGAAATTCACTAGAGATAGACCTTGCACAAATCTTTTCTCATTAACATCACACAAACAACCCATTCCCAGATGGAATTATAACCACAGGCATACCAAAAAAAAGAAACCAAACTCAATGTCATTAAGTCGGATCCAACTCATAGCACCCTCTCCTTGGGTTTCTGAGGTAGTATCACTATGGAATTAGATTGTCCAAACTTCCTTCTGAGGAGTGGCTGGTGGGTTTGAACTGCCAGACTTCTGGTTAGCAGTCAAATGCCTTAGGCACTAGGCCACCAGAGCTCCTAACCACAGACATAGAGGTTAGGATTTATAGCACATGTTTTAGGGGAAAATAATTCAGTCCATAACATTCTACACTTTGGCTCTCAAAAATTCATGTTCTTCCCACATGCAAAAAATATTCACCCTACCACATAATCCCAAAAGTCTTAAATTAACTTCTTGTTGTTGTTAAGTGCCATCAAGTCGGACCCAACTCATAGTGACCTCTCCAGGGATTCCTGAGGCAGTATTGCTACGGAAGTAGATTGCCCCATCTCTCTTCCGAGGAGTGGCTGGGGTTTGAACTGCCAGTCTTCTGGTTAGCAGTCAAGCGCCTTAGGCACTATGCTACCAGAGCTTCCTAGTCTGTCTGAGTGGCAATCCCACATCCTCACCTCTGACACTCCCCGTTCTTTGGATCCTTGAACATGGCAGCCCTGCCACTCCAGTTTTGGGCAGCAGCACAATCCCTCAGCACATCTTAAAGAAGCACCATAGTCCAGAGCTGAGATGGTGAAAATCCGACTCTTTGAAACCTAGGAGGCAGGGTCCCACCCTTTGCGATTCAGGAAACTGTGACCCTACCCTTAGGAACCAAGAAGGTCCTGCTTCTGTGTTCTTTTCAACAGTTCTGCTGATCCTTAAGCTGCTCCAGGGTGTTCCTTTGCTTCCCTTGGAGTACAACAGGTGTAGCCCCCTGTGGTCTGTTTCCTGCCTGCAGAATTCCAAGAGGCAGACAGCATCTTTTCCTTTCTTTCCTCCTCTGCCCCCTTCAGTCTAGGCTGGTGGTAGTTGGTTAGATCCATCATTCAAGACTTAATCTCGTTAACAAAAGATTGTGTAACCACATCCTTGGTGAACATCCCAGGACACATGTCTGTAGTTTGTAAAACAGAATTTTCCATATTTTTAAGTTCTGTTTTCATTTTGCACAGGTTGTTTTTCCTCTTGTATCTTTTCCATCTTGGATTTTACTATGAGTGGCAAAGGGAAAACACATGCTTAGCAATGTACTCACCCAGATGATCATGTTCAACACTTGCAAATTCTACCTTTCACCAAACATTTGAGCATAATTCAGACAAGTTCTTTGCCATGACTCACTCTCTCTCTCTCTCTCTCTCTCTCTCTCTCTTTGTATATATATATATATACATATATATATACACACACACACATATCACTCTTCCTTCATTGTCCATTCACATGTTCATCATTTCTTTTAAAGCCTCACCAGAAGCATATTTAATATCCACATTTCTAGCAAATTTGTGCTGCTGGTGTCATATGTATTCTCTAAGATGATGAACATTTTCTCTACAGTTCTCTTTACTTCCTTCTGAGGCATCACTAGTATTACCTTTGATGTCCATAATTCTATCACCAGTCTCTTCAAGACAATCTAGGCTTTTACTGTTAAAACCAAACCGAAACCACTGCTATCAAGTGGTTCTGGCTCATAGTGACCCTATAAGGTTTCCAAGGTTGTGAATCTTTATGGAAGCAGGCTGCCTCATCTTCCCCCTGCAGAGTGGCTGGTGGCTTTGAACCGCCAACTTCTTGGTTAGCAGCCCAATGCCTTAAATACAGTGCTACCCGAGCTCCTATTAAACCTACTGCCATTGAATTGATTCCTACTCATAGCAACCCCCATAGAGTTAGTTTCTGAGGCTGTAAACCTTTATGGAAGTAGGCTGCTTCATCTTCCTCCTGAAGAGCGGCTGGTGGGTTTGAACTGCCGACCTTTTGGTTAGCAGCCAAATGCCTTACTCACTACACCACCAGAGCTCCTTGAGCTCCTATTAAACCAAAGCAAACCCACTGCCCTCAAGCCAGTTCTGACTCATAGAGACCTCTACTGGGTTTTCAAGGCTGTAAATCTTTACGGAAGTAGATTGCCTTATCTTCCTCCTGTGGAACATCTGGTAGTTTTGATCTGCTGACCTTCTGGTTCACAACCAAATGCCTTACCCACTATGCCACCAGAGCTCCTTTTAGGTACCTTAAAACTCTGCCAGCCTCTATCCATTACTCAATTCCAAAACTGCGTCCACGTTTTAGGTGTCTTATTTACTCACAGTTTAGAAGGCTAGAAGTCCAATGCAATGCGCTGGCTCTAGGGGAAGTCTTTCTCTCTCTGCTGGCTCTGGAGGAAGGTCCTGGTCTCTTCCGCTTCTGCATCCTGTTCCCTTGGAGATCTCCATGTATCTTGCATCTATCTTTCCCCTGTCTGCTTTTAGCTTTCATTTAATCTCTTTTGTATATCAAAAGAGAGTGACTCAAGATATACCCTTCACTAATCGTGCCCCATTAACATAACAAAGACAACCTATTCCCCAATAGGATTATAACCACAGGTATAAACCAAAACAAACCAAACTCATTGCCATCCAGTCAATCCAACTCATAGCGACCCCTCCTTGGGTTTCCGAAGTGGTATCACTATGGAAGTAGATTGCCCAACCTTCCTTCTGAGCAGCGGCTGGTGGGTTTGAACCATCAGACTTCTGGTTAGTAGTCAAATGCCTTAGGCCCTATGCCACCAGAGCTTCCAACCACAGGTATAAAGGTTAAGATTATAGAGGTTAGGATTTTTTTTTTTTTTTTTTTTTTTAAGGAATTTGAGGTTTTGTTCCATGTTTTTATCCAATTCTGTTATGGTCTATCTATTGTGGCCCTGATTGGAATGGTTGGTCGTGATAGCCAGGCATCATCTAGTTCTGGATTCAGGGTAGATGGACTCATGATCCACGTAGACTATTTGTCCTGTAGACTACTTTCTTCTTTGGGTCTTTGTTTGTTTCTTTCTCTTTTTCTCCAGTCAAGTAGAGACCAACCATTGTATCTTAGACCCTTGAACAGGTCTCGATTCCCTTTCTGCTGCAGCCTGTTGCTTAATATTTCTAGTTTACTTTCTGTACCTGGCAGCCTCTCCAGGTAAGTCATAGTCCCTCATGCTGACCCTGCTCTACTACATATAAATCAAATTCTGACTGTAAGCCCATGTACTTTCAAGGAAAAAAACAAAAACAAAAAAAAACACCTCCTCCATACTGATGATTTCAATGTAGATTTTTTTCTGTGCGTAAGACATTTGACTGCTAACCAGAAGTCTGGTGGTTCAAACACACCAGCCACTCCTCGGAAGGAAGATTGGGCAATCTACTTCCATAGTGATACCGCCTAGGAAACCCAAAGAGGGGTCACTATGGGTAGGATCCGACTCAACAGCAGTGCGTTTTTTTTATTATTATTATTATTATTGTCTACACACTTCCTTGAGATCCCTTTTTCATGTTTTGTTTTGTTTTGTCTTGTCTTTTTTATAGTCAGTCTTCTGGATTTCAAAAAGTTGTCTTTTGAGAGAGATATATGGTGGTAAGCATACCAACCTTATGGCAGACCTAAATAGTTCAGCTGACGTGTCTCCTTGGGCAACACAATCTTCTCCACCTCCTGCTATACTGTCCAGGATTTCTTCAATGTGGACTCACTTCTTGGCTCTTTGAAAGTTTCTAGGTTTCAAGACTTTCCTTTTAACCTCCAAGTTCTCCTGGTTTACACCTTAAATCATCATCAGGTGGTAACTAAGATTGGCTATAGCCAGTCTTGTAGAAATGAAGCTGGAGAGCAGAGGAAACTAAGGGGAGAAAGTACCAGAAGCAAATGTTTTGCCAGGGTCTGGCCTGTTGTCATATTAGAATTTTGGCTGCTGCTAACATTTAATAAAACCCTGGTTCTTTATACCTTGGATAAAAAGGAAAAATAATCACTTGCTACCTCTTCCTATGGGAGCTCTGGTAACATAGTGCCTAAGGCACTTTACTGCTAACCAGAAGGCTGGAGGTTCAAACCCACCAGCCACTCCTCAAAAGGAAGATGGAGCAATCTACTTCTGTAGTGATACTGCCTTGGAAACCCAAGGAGGGGTCGCTATGAGTCGGGTCCAACTTGATGGCACATAACAACAAACAACAACACCTCTTCCCATGGGTGAGCATGGCCAACCTAGCACCGTGCTGTACACCATAAAACATTATTGACTGAAAATTAAGGAGTGAGTTTACATTGAGCCTCAAGAAAGAATTCCCATGTAGACTCGGTTGATGAGTATGATCTCCAAAAGAAAGAGGACAAAACATTATTGAACAATTAATTTGTAACTGAACTGGATGAACTATTTATCCTTCCCAGACAAAATCTGTCTCTGGTACATCTGTCCTTACCCTTAAATTGCATTCAATGGATATGCCAAGAATGAGTAGCACATTTATCCAGTTATTTCAATATATTCCTTATCACTTCAGAAGGCAAAGGTTGGGTATATCTTTTATGCAAATGTAGTGTTCCTCCACTATTCACCATATTAATTCCCATGGTGTTAATATATGAAATTCTCATGGTCTGTACTCCATGTCAGAAATGTGCAAAATCCCAACACTTGGCTGCAAAGCCTGCCCTGAGGATCAACAAAAACCATGCATACAAGTTGTTTACACTTTCTCAGCAGGTTGTTTGTGTTTATGTTACTCTGCTACTCCGCCTCTTAGAAAGGGATCCCCTCACAAGTGTTTGCTAATTCCTTATACCATTGAAGAACTCTCCTGGGCCACTATCTAAACCCATGCTGTAGAGCAAACTGAAAATAATGAGCTCTTGGCAAAAGCACCTGGAAAGAGGATTGCCCATAATAATCATTTTAGCTGGATTTATAACCCTTTGTTATTGATGACTTAAAGGACATCATTCTAAACGCAGTCTTAGTTGACCTCATGTTTACAAACACAATCTCAATTAATCTGATTTATTTAATGAAAATATATCCTCTTGTTTTAAGCTTTTACCCCAGTTTCTTAAACTGTACATGCTTTAATGCATATACATTGTAAAACTGTTTACTTTGCAGTTTCATTTTGTTTATAGCTCCCTTGTATTTTCTTCTCTAATTAGTAGATATATAGATATAGACCCAGTGGTTGTATTTGTTCGTTGAGTGGTTTTCTCGGGAAGGAGTTCACGATATCACTCCAGCTCTGGGTGTGCTGTGTCTTTATTCTCAACCATCCTTGTAATGTTGCTGAGTCTGCTTGTTTAGATCCTTTCCCTAATTTAAGTTGCTTGCATCTAACTCAGGTTGAGTGTGTGATATTACACTCACAGAACTGTTGAGTTTTAGAACTCAGAACAGTGCTTCCCACTAGGATATTCTGGATGCCAAAATAATGCCTGGAATAGGAAGCACATCAGGGTGCTTCCTGCAGTAAGTAACTAGGATTCCTCAGCATGTGCAAGGCAAGATGACTGTTGCAGCTCCAAATGTCTTCAGCATTTAACATACAAAGACCAGTGGGAAGAGTGGGCTTTTTTTTTTTTTTTTTTTAATCTCTCTCTCACTCTCTCTCTCTCTTTATCAAGGAGTTCTGGTGGTGTAGGGGTTAGGGCATTTGGCTGCTAGCAAGGACGTCAGTGGTTCGAACCCACTAGCCACTCTGTGGAAGAAAGATGAGGCATTCTGCTTCCATAAGATTCACAGCCTTGGAAATCCAACGCCGGTTGCTATCAGTAGGAATTGACTTAATGGCAGTATGAGTCATATGGTTTTGGTTTTCTCTTTTTGTCAGAAGGAAACATTTTTCTGAAAGCCTTCCCTTCACCCTCTGCATCGTCAGAAGAGATCCTTTTATGTCTCGTGGGTCCAAATTGGGCATATAGGCACCCCTAAACCAACCACTGGCAGAGGAGAATATGATCTCCATAATTAATGTAGCCTGGTCATGATCTGGAGTTGGGCCTATCTTCCCTGCACACAGTGTTACCCAATTCCTGAGGAAAAATCCATAGTTAAGAGTTAGAGAAGAAAAGATGAAGGGTAGGCAACCACACAGTAGCATTTGCCACAGGAAGAATCTTGAGTTACTTCCTAGGTACTTTGTATGCTTTTTGTATTGCACTAGTTGCTTTGAGGGAGAAAGCTGTAGCAATCTGCTTCTGTAATGATTACAGCCTTGGAAACCTGATGAGGCACTTCTACCCTGTCCTACAGGGTTGCTATGAGTTGGAATCAACTTGACAGCAATGAGGTAAGCAGAGTTTGCTCTCCAGTCTGAGATATTTGTCAGTAACTATGTTATTTCTTTGTTAGTTTTCATCCTAGAGTCCAATTCTCTCACTGCATTATGAGGGAGCAGCATGGGGAAAGTAAAGGAGTCCTCAGGTAAATTGTAGGTGAAAGGGTGAACAGCAAAGATGCATCATCAGTAGGGTGACCACATCATTTGTCATTTACACTAAGATGTTTTTGAGAGACAAAGGGGGCACTATGAATAATTATACCAAATCAACAGTATAAATGGGTATTGTCCTCGACAAACCAAAATGTGTGGTAAAACCAGGTTTATACAAAGGACTTTATTTTAATGATGGTATGGAGGAGCTAAAGCTGATTGTTATAAGTTTTCTGAAGGTGGAGGAAATGCCACTTTTATTTAATATCATTGAGAATTCCAAAACTTTGCATGGAAACTTTCTCATGTTTAATCTTGAAAATCCTGTATCTTATAAGACATGAAAAAGTAAAGCTATTATGAAAAGTACAATCACTTTTTTTTTTAATCCATTAGACCTGTTGATCTTCCAGGATGAATTTGGAAAAAAATATTGCCATATATGAAATCAAAACATTATACATTGATATATGTTTGCTAGAAAAGTATAAAAGTTTTGTCTTTTATTTCATCCAGTACCTCTACTTTCTTCTTCTCATTTCTTCTGACCTGCCAAGGTGAACCTATTGCTACCATTTTGGGGTTTAGGGTCTTGTTTTTGTAGTAAGGATGCTGATAGAAACCTGAACATCAGCTTTATGTGAATCACCAATATGGAAGGAAAACATAAGTTTCCATGACAATTTCCTGTTCAAGTTAATGAAGGAAACACGGCAATGGTTGTGGGGGAGGGAACGGTTCACACACCGTGCTTTCTTCTTTATGTTCTCTGGGCAGTGGTTTTGTCCTCAAAGAAAACCTTCCAGGGTACTTTCTTTCCCACATGTACTTTAATTTTATGTTTTGCTCCCATGCTCACACAATGTTCTCTGTCAATCACAATCAAAGAGAGCCTTTTCCTTGCAACAGACCACTGAATCTGTTCTAGTGCCTGCAGCTAACAGTCTGTATGTATCTGCAAGAATGAGAGGCACAAGAAAACAAAGGAATCTACACACAGTCCCAACTGAGATATTTTTGCGATTGGAAGTGCTATGAAGACAGTAAGGGGAGTTACTTTGAAAGGCCCAAATCGTGCCCCCTCTTCCATTCAATTTCAATTAAATACTCCTGTAAAATTTATATGAATAGTAAAGAGATTTGTACTTTCTTAGCTTTGTCATCTTTAGTCTTTTAGTTACTTAAGAAGAGTATCTAGTTCCTTGCTAATTTTTTTTAATTGGTCCAGTGCATCCTTTATTAAATAATCTGGTGGGGTTGAACCACCAGCCTTTTGGTTAGCAGTCAAATGCCTTAGGCACTATGCCACCAGCACTCCTATTAAATGATCTGAGAAACTGTAATTGACACTTAGATACAGCTTTGATTTCTTCATGAAGTTTATGCTTCAAGATCTTGGATGCCAGAAATGTGTTGCTATTCAAGATCAGCTCCCCAGCAAGGGTTTAACAGACTTTTTCTCTGAGCAAACTTCCTGCCTTGAAAATGAGGAATGTCTTAGGCTGCAGAGCTAATCTGTGCTTACAGTCACTCTCAGGCACTAGAAAGAATAGGTCACTCCCTAGGCCGTGATGACAGTACTGTCATTTAGATGGCAAACAAGGCATGAAATACCCTGTCACAGAGCTCAGCACCCCAAAATGAGCACATGAAACCCCCCACCTCTGGGCCCAGTCACAGATCACTGTGTTAAATCATGCAGTGTTTCTTGTATTTCTGAGATCATGACCCACAGGTTGTTTGTTGCTCTGGGGAGCATTCTGTTTGGTCCAAAACAGCAGAGAAATGGATGGATCTTGTGGACTCATGTAGATGTTGAAACAGCAGCTCTCCTGCGAAAACATTCCCATCAGACTATAATTCATTATGCCACTGATCCTTCGCATTTGTTTCCTAAGGGGCAGATAAGCAAGTGGGTACACAGCAAACTTAATACTCCAGTATTAAGATCCATATTCTGGGAGAAGTGAGTTTTTCTTTTACCTTACTCTTGGCACATAACCAACATCATAGCCAATGACCATGTAACAAAGTAGAGAGAAGGAGATTCGACCATTCAGCATAATCTGTCTTTATTGAGCATTTGAAAACACAATGTTGGCCACTCTTTTCCTAGGGTTAGAGAGGATAAAGAAAATGCAAACACAATTTATTCTTGTTCTTGATAGCCCATCCTGCTACACTTGTATTTCCCATGCAATCAGGAGACAAGTGCTGGGGAGTGAAGATACTAGAAGCATGAGGGTGTTAACAGTACTCAAGGCCAGACTTTCTGGCCTCCTGACTGTTAACTCTGGCATGCTTTTCACTTGGAGTGTCTAGAATTTAGGGTTGTCAATTATTTTTAGCAAATGTTTACTGAATACCTCTAAGGAGAAAGGCAATAGGAAAAAATAGCATTAGTCTTCCATGAGCCAACAATCCAGTTGGACATGAAGGGCTATGCAGACATACTTATAAGATGTAGGAACTCAGAGATGATATGAGTAATTTTTATGAGGGACAAGGTATGAGTGGCTATGATAAAAGTCTTTTCTTAAAGGTCATGTTTTGAGTCTTTTAGGATGAACAGAGAGTTGTCAGATTAAGAAAGGGAATGGGAATTTGTGGGCAATTATGTAGTATGATTAAAAAAGGGGAGTTGTATGCATAATTAGATTATATGGTGGCTGAAAAAAAATAGTTAGAGATGTGGAAAAAATAGGTTAAGGCCAGATTATGAAAAGTTGGGGAGTGCCTACTACGGGCCAGGCCCTGAGATGGTTGCCTATAATACATCTTCTTATTAAATTTGAGAAGTCACTATCCCCATTAATTCATGGATGAACCTGAAAATCAAAAGATGTAGGTAACTAATTCAAGAAATGCAGATGAGAGAGATTAGAGGCTCAAATTCAAGCCCAGGCCTAAATTCTAAGCCCCTATTCTCCCCACTACCTTGTGCTGCAAAGAAAAATGGGAAATATTGGGAAGCTTCTGAGAAAGAGAATGGTAATTATATGAGCCAGGTGGAGGAAGGATTGGGATTCAGAAACTGGTAGCCGTGGAAAGACAGGAAGGCAATTGATGAAGAACTAAAAATGAAGAAGCCTATTGGAAAGAAAGGAGCTCTGGTAGCATAGTGTCTAAGGCACTTGACTGCTAACCAGTAGGCTGGTGGTTCAAATCCACCGGCCACTCCTCGGAAAGAAGGTTGGGCAATCTACCTACATAGTGATACTGCCTCGGCAACCTATGGTGGAGTCTCTATGAGTTGGGTCAGACTCAACAACACATAACAACAACAACAACATCAACAACATTGGACACACTTGTCAGAGTTTTGATGATTAATAGATTGAAGGGTTGGAGGTAATGAAGAAGAAGAGTATTGACTGTAAGGTCCTGGTTTGAGCAAGAAGATGGTACCATTCTCCTAAGTGGATGGGAGAGAGGAACAGCATATTCTGCAGAAAAGAAAATGAGTTTGTTTTTAGCTGTTTTGAGTTTTAAAAACTTGAGAAGCAGACAATTGTAAATTTTGGTCCGAAGTTAAGAAGAAAAATTTAAGGCAAGACCCATTTTTGATTCATCAGTATGGTAGTACAACCCAGGAGACATTACCGAACACAAAACTCATTCATATCATCCATTACTTAAGTCTCTTAATGATTACTTGAAGCTCTTAGGAAGAAAGACTAACACCCTTAACATGAGACCACTGTGTGATTTTGTCCTTGCCTAACTCTCCACCTGCATCCTGTGGCATGCTTTCACTCAGTCTCTGTATTTCAGGTCTCAAATACATACATGAGGCTACTTTCTGGTTCAGTTACCTTAATTGTAATGTAACCCCTAAGTGTGTACATACATGAACACAAAGGCATACATGCAATCCAAATGTGCACACAAGTATGCATGCACATATGACACCTGTGAATGGCACACATGAAAATATGTGCACATGTGTACACACTTATACAGGTACAAATGCACAGGTTGAATAATTTATGGGTTAATGTTTTCTTCACTATTAGAATGAGAGTTCCATGTCAGCAGAAACTATCTACCCTTAACTTGGGATGAAGAGGAAAAAGATTTATAGACAATTGGCACACACAAGTAAGTGAATGAATGTGTACATAAATAAACAAGACTATAGATGTGTGGGAGCTCTGGTGGTATAGTGCCTAAGACATGTGATTGCTAACCAGATGGCTGACAGTTCAAATCCACCAGCCACTCTTCGGAAGGAAGGTTGGGCAATCTACTTCCATGGTGATACTACCTCAGAAACACAAGGAGGGGGTCGCTGTGAGTTGGATCCGACTCAGTGGCAGTGTGTTGCGTTGTTGTATGGAGGTATGTGAGATGTATAGGATTAACATGTGGGGGGTGTGGAAAATAGGACTCGGGAGTGTTGTCACCATGCCACAGTGAATTTCCAATCCACTTGTTCTCTTCTCTAATAGGATTACTACTTTGGTAAACCTTTAAGTTTTTTGTTTTGTTTTGTTTTTTTTCTTTCAAGCTTCTTGACCTCTAAAACGTTTTCCATTTATGCTATGGGTCAGGCGGTATGGAAAATACAAAAGGAAAACTAGACATCCTTTTCTTATTGTCTGAACTATCTCATTAGCTGACCCCAGTGTTGGAGTAATTGACTTCTCAATAAGACCTCATTAGAGATAGTTATTTTTTCCCTTTTACCTATTGGCATGGAGTTCCAAACATTTAATTCCTCATCACTATCCCATTTATGAATTAAAGGGACTTCACCTTCCCTCTAGTTATCATACCCTAATTTTTCTTGGTTTCATGAAAATTTTAATCTTATAATGGGGTTTTATTTTTTTCTTGGATGAGCCTTCAGCAATTGTTCCATACATTTTAAAGCCAAAATTTCATTATCCTATGGATCCATTCAGAAAGATTTTATTTTGCCAGCACTCATTCACTGTATGTATTCGCTTTAAGAGTTTTCACAGTATTTCATGTCTAGCCAGTTGCACATTTGGCCAAAATGCATTGAGTCTACAATAGTGGTTTAATTCTTAAGTAATATGGTCTGCCTACAACCACAGAAATCTTTTATTTAATCTCAGGCAATCACTTCTCGGTATGAGATATTGGTTTTAAGGAAAACTGAATGAAAATGAGTGACTTTATCACATCTACTAGAAAAAAATAATTCACAGTCAGATCAGTAGCATAACTTTCATTTATAAATATGCTTTTAATGTCTTAGGTACTGCATTTACAAAACATCTTCAAATAAAGAAAGAACTCATTTAGTCGTATATGAATTCTTTATATAGTTTTAATGTTTTTCACTGAGGCTCTCCCTTGTCTCAACTCTACCCTCCTTTCTTCTCTGTTACAAAAACAAAAATAAGGCCCCCAAAATTCAAATAAATGAATAATTTAAAAAACAGTATAATTGAACTCTACCAAAATTTATTTCCATTTGAACCCAACACATGATTGCTTTTCTTTCTCCTTCTCTAAACACAACCTATAATTTAAAAACATATTTTGAAGTATTTAATATCTTTGTAAAATTGCCATTTAATATTGAAATATCATAGGGAAATTACTATAAGAGGATATTTAGTAATTCACCCTAAAGAGCCTTTTTAAAATAAAGATAATGGAATTCACTGAATAGATTTTTTTTGATGGGTAGTATACAGGTACTCCAAGAGCAGATATATAAGAGTGAATTCTTTCAGTTGCACAAATTTAGTTAATATAGGGTATTTTAATATCTTATCCCAAATAATAATGCCTCTTGGTCTAAGAATTTATTATCTAACTTTATTATCTAACTTGTGATTTGGGAGATAAAAAAGGATAGATGGATTGGTAGGTAGGGAAAGAGAGATAGGGGAGGCTAGTGTAGAAGCAAAAATAAGTTTTATTAGACGAGCATTTATATTTCTTTAACTCAGATCATTCTACCCATGTCAAAAAAGATTAAGTCTCTCCTGCGGCCAAATATGTTTTATTTTGGTCAGGACCAAAATGAATATGCCAAAGGGAATGATGAAATATGGATGATATCTTCTCTCCACATTGCAAACAAAACAATAATTTTATAGTGGTTGAAGTCCTTCTTGGGATCTGTGTGTGAGGTGGTAGAATTTGTGAATATGGAAATGATAATGAATACATGTCATTGTGTTGTGAGTAATGAGTGCATGTGTGATATTGTGTCTGAGGACAGAATAGCCCTATGAACTTATAAAAGTGGGTGAACTTGGAACAGTTGGCAGTTTAAAGTAGCCCTATATTTTCAAGGTTGATCTCTCGGATGCTCAAATCATTTTTGTTTTTCCCTAAGCCATTTCTGAGACCTGCACTTTGTGTGAGTACTCATGGAATTACAGACAGACCAATTCTCGTTACTTAGAATGAAAATAATTAGTTATGTACTCACCATTAGTGAATGTGTTAGGCAACACTGGTGCATGCTGGTCTTGCACTTTGCTACCTGGCAGATACACTAAAGCACTCAATGAAGAGTAATATCTTAGCCAGATATGCAGAACATCAAACTGAAAGGTTATGTGACAGCTATGAAGGACATAGTTGCTCTTATAGTCCTAATTGTGAAGGAGTCCTGTCTGGATAGACACTTGAAATCAAAACTAATAAAAAGCAATCTTAAACTGTTTACAGCCATGATAATCACATTGTAGTACAATATGTTTTTTTGAATGACAGCAACAGGATAACATTTTCCCTAAAATAAATCAATTCTCTCCTTCTAGCTTGTTACGAATACAGCACAAATACACACACACTCCAAAATCAAAGAGATAAACAAAACAAAACCACCTTTTAGTTACTAATTGGGGGAAGGAAGGTAATATGTGTTGGAAAGCAGAGCTAGAAGAAGTGAGAAACTCTGTAGACTCAGATAGAACTAATGTGAGGACATCACTATTAGGGAAAACAGACTAAATCTTTAGGTTTTGGAGGTTGGTACTATTGAAGCATCCTCATTACCCTTGTTATCATGACTTTTAAAAATAAGCAAATGAGTAGGATGAAGTGCATGACAAATTCCCTTCAAATCAACTCAACAACTCAACTCACTGCCATCAAGTCAGATCCTACTCATAGTGACCTTTCCTTGAGTTTCTGAGGCAGTATCTCTGCAGAATTAGATTGCACAGTCTTCCTTCCGAGGAGTGGCTGGTGAGTTTGAACCACCAGCCTTCTGGTTACCAGTCAAATGCCTTAGGCACTACACCACCAAAGCTCCCTTCAAGTAGAGAATAGTATTTCAATGCCCGAACATATTACTCTTTTTCATAATAGATACTCAATGAATGTTCCATTGATTTAAACCAACTTCTCCTTCCTGGTCTCTTATTTCTCTGTATCTTTCTGTTGAGTATCAACAGTGGTTTGGACTGACTGGTGGCTTCAGCTCATGAGTTGTCTGCCCACTGGTATGTTTAAAGTGGACATGAGGTTACTATAAAGTTTGTAGTTTCAAAAACTGATCTAATTAATTTACCCAGAGTTGATGATTTATTAACTAAACTTATAAGATCTAGATAGTTGTGTCTCTTTCTTATGTATTTCTTTACTCATGTCATGGAGACATAGGTCTGGAGGATAATTTTCTCCAAAAGCCTGGGGAAACAAAGGAATTCCTTTAGCAGAGGCAGAATGGCATAGGAAATTGGCAAGGAGTGTACTCAGGCTAAAATATTCTGAACTGTCCTTTTAATGTCATGCATGAAAGAAATGATCTTTTAATAGATTTTCCCCAGGCTTATGGGGATTTAGTAATTCCTTGTGTGTCTGAAGGAGCTTTGGTGGTGCAGTGGTTAAGGCATTCACCTGCTAACCAAAAACCCACTAGCCAATCTGTGGGGGAAAGATAAGACAGTCTGCTTCCATAAAGATTTATAGCTTTAGAAACCCTATAGGGCAGTTCTACTTCCTCTTATAGGGTCACTATGAGTTGAGATTGACTTGATAGCAGTGGGATTTTTGGTTTGTGCTAATTTTGATAATATCTTGCTACCTTTAGTGCCCTGCCTAGAGTTCTAAGGTCATTGTTAAGAATAGGTGTTTGTCTTTCTCTCTCTCACATGTTTTGTATTCTTCAAGTGACCATTTAGAAAGTGCATCCAATATATATTTTTTCTACTAAATCATATTGCATTTTAGTTTCTCATAAGAAGGGTTTGAGGAGATTATTAGATGTACCTGAAAATATCAGTTGTTCCTGCAAGTGTTAAAGCAATCTTGAAACTAAACATTGGCCCACATTCCAATGCCTGCAAAACAGCATGCTAAGCTGAGTCTCTGTAAATCTATAGCTTTATGTAAAAAAGAAAAGAATGAAAGACTTAAAATCAGACAACATGGATAATAAGATGTGTAAAAAAAAAAAAAATTCCTATACCCTTCTTTCATATGACCCTGAAATTTATGTTTGTGGGTAGATTCAAATTACACTGTTCTTGTAGTAGCAGTTTGTCTACTGTTAAACTGTTCAGATCTACCTACCTGTACTGCAATTAGAAATGAAAAAAAAAAAAAATCATGAAAACAGATATTTGCACAACACAAACATGGAAAAGGTTATGAGTAGCTCCAATAGTGTTAAAAGAATGCAAACAAGGAACTGCTAAGAACATTGGAGTGAGAGCTCATGTGAACCCATGATGTGGGCCAACTTTCAAATAAGGTCGTCCTCTCTGCCGTGTAAGATCCATTCTTGTATCATCTGAAGGGATATTTAGTAAAAACACTATCTTCAGAATAAACTGAACTGTCTTCTGCCAGCTACAACGTAAGCTCCATCAGGCCACCAGTGTCAGTTGTGCCTTCTTTATTCAGTGATTCCTTCCAAGTTCTTAGAATGGGGCATAGCATATAAACGGAACCAAACACACTGTCGTCGAGTTGGATCCAACTCATAGGGACCCCTCCTTGGGTTTCCAAGGTGGTATTACTATGGAAGTAGATTGTCTGATCTTTCTCCCGAGGAGGGGCTGGTGGGTTTGAATCACCAACCTTCTTGTTAGCAGTCAAGTGCCTTAAGCACTATGCCACCAGAGCTCCCATAGCATATATTAGGTTATAAATAAATACTAAATAGATGGATGAGTTGGCTAGTTATTGTTTGATGAAAAAAATGACATAATCTCCACTTCAGTCAATAATATTATATCAAGATCAATTTCCTAGTTTTGATTATGGGTCTATGATTAGGTAAGCTGTTAGCATAGGGAAGATGAAGTAAGGGTGTGTGGGAGTTCTTTGTACTGCTCTTATAACTCTTTTGTGAGTCTACAATGCCCTTAAAAAGTGATATAGGAAATTGAGAATTGAAGACAGGTGTAAGAATATGAAAAGAGGAGAGACTAACTCAGTGGGACATTGCAGGGAGACCAGAATGGGTAAAAAGGAAAAGAAGAACTGATGTGAGTGGAAGCAATTTGCTATTGAAGGACTAATTCAAATTTAGCTGTTCCTAACATGTCCTGGGAGCCCTGGTAGCATAGTGGCTAAGACACTTGCCTGCTAACCAGACGGCTGGCGGTTCAAACCCACCAGCCACTCCTCGGAAGGAAGGTTGGGCAATCCTACTTCCGTAGTGATACTGCCTTGGAAACCCAAGGAGGGGTCACTATGAGTCAGGTATGACTCGACGGCACATAACAACAACAACAACAACAACATGTCCTGAAACCACCGGAATACCTTAAGTTAATATCTCAAGTACTTACTGTCCATTATTAAATTTTATGTTGCTGTCTTTGATCTGTGTCACTTTTATCTACTGTGATGACTGTTGATACCAACTGCGTACCTACCCTCACTGTTGAAGGTAGTATTAAAACATTAGAATTGAGCTACATAATTTCTAGTTGAATCAGAAGGCTCAAAAGAATATTGGAAATGGGCAGGGTCAAAATCATTTTGTGAAGGGAACAAAATACAATTCAGTTTGCCCTCAGTGTTCTCAACCACCTGCTCCCCATAGTGGAGAGGGTTTCCAGTTTGTGCATTACTAAGTTATCTACTCAAAACTTTCAAAATCCAAATCCCAAAAGTTATAATCTATTTTAAGCAATATCCACAAAATCTAATATAGTCCACTTCTGAGTAATCATTTAATTATGGTATTTTATCATTTTATTTTTTTAAATATGCTGAGTACATAAAAGTGACTAAAATATCAACAGATTTTTTTCTTCCTACACACAACCATTAGCCTTAAATGTTCCAAGAGAACATTTAAATGTTCTTTCAGGAGCTTCAGGCCCCTCTTCTTCTCAACTCCCTACTTTCTTTATCTTACTTGTCACCTTGAAGTTATGAGCATTCCAGCCTGTAAGAATGGATGGGGGGGGGGCGCAGAGAAGAGAAGAAGGATTCATATTGCATTCTGTTGTGAATCAGCCTTGAAGTCTGGCTGGCAGCAATATGTAGGCAATGGATCTTTCAAACAAATAGACCATTCTCTGTTCCTCCCTTCTGTAATTTTTGGCAGAGTTTTCTGTTATGTGTCTAGTTTCTTGAAACTTTGAATGAATAAACTAGAACATGGTATTAATGTAAAGAACTGGCATTTTTGTTGACTTATTCAACAGAGTATGTGTACATAGAAAAGCAAAATAAGCACTTTTAGAATTTTGGTACGTGTCTGGGTTTTCAGAATTTAAACAATGTAAAATGCAGTGCCTTGGAAAAATCCATGCTAGTCTCTGAACTCCTTAAACTTTACTTTCTGAATAAAGAAATCCTATTTTCTATAAATGGATAAAATATTAGCAACTTCCTGTAGCCTGCACGCTTTTTAGCATATGGATCAAATATAGACCAAATAAGCAATAATTGAGTTTAAAGTTAATTTCTTGAGCTGAAATGTCTTCAGATTTACAGCCAAATTAAGGAATACCTTATTTGTAGTAAAATGACAATGATTTAAAAAGACAGCACAAAGAGGTTAAAAAATTAAGATTCTAATTTCCTATTGGGAGCTCTGGTGGCATAGTACCTAAAGCATTTGACTGCTGACCAGAAGGCTGCTGGTTGAAACCCACCAGGCACTTCTCAGAAGAAGATTGGTCAATCTACTTCCAAAGTGATACCATCTTGGAAACCCAAGGAAGGGTAGCTGTGAGTCGTATCCAAGAGACTAGGCATTCCCACATAGTAGTCACATGGCACAAAAGAATGATAAACAGATTGTTCTCAGTAGACTGAGGTTCTCAACCTGTGCAATCTTGGCATTTTGGATTGACATTCTTGATTAAAGGGAGCTGTCTTATGCTTTGTAGAATGTTTAACAGCATCCCCTCTATCGGCCGTAGCTCCACTTGCTCCCCCTCCTTTCCCTATCCAATTGTGAAAATAAAATGTTTCCAGACATTTCCAAATATCCTTTTGGGAAAAGAAAAAATTTCTCTGTTGACAACCATTGCTGTGGACTAAGGCTTGGCCAGGCAGTTCTAAACTATTAAGAAAAGATTTCCTATTTGTACCAAGGGAGCTCTGGTAGCATAGTGGCTAAAGCACTTGACTGCTATCCAGAAGGCTGGCGGTTCAAACCCACCAGCCACTCCTCGGAAGGAAGGTTGGGCAATCCTACTTCCGTAGTGATGCTGCCTCGGAAACCCAAGGAGGGGTCGCTATGAGTCGGGGCCGACTCGACGGCACATAACAACAACAACAACAAAATTTGTACCAAACATATGCTGAGACAGTCTAATGCGGGGCCTTCTTCCTCATTAGTTATTTGGATGCCTCAGCCATAAGAGCAGAAACAGGTAGTAAAGCAGAGTGGGCCATTGCCCTGCCCAACGTTCCTCCATCAAACATCCCTTCGAGCTTTTGAATCCTCAGTCTCTCATCTCCATTGACTTCTTTGCCCCTCCCCATGATGGATTGTCTCTGTTATCCTAGAGCAAATCAAAACTTTTCTTGACAATGCAGAGATTTAAAATTACTATTTTCTCTTCTCTCTTTATATCATGTCTAACTTCTTAGGAAAACAATTTTCCGTCCCTGCCTCCACCTCCTCATTGTCCACTTACTGGATCACATCCCTCTGTCTTTATCCCCCTCTACATCACTACTAAAAATGGCCCCTTAAAAAGACCACAACCTAACATACCAATATAACCACATTAAATGATCTTTTCCTGAATCTCATCTTCTTTGACCTCCATGAAACTTTTGATGCCTTTAATTAATGGTTCTCAAACTTTACAGCATGTTGGAATTGCCAGAGGGCTTGTTAAAATACAGATTTCTGGTGCCTACACTCAAAGTTCTTGATTGAATAGGTCTGGGATGGGGCTGGAGAACTTGCAGTTCTAAGTGGTGTCCATGCTAAGAGCCCCCAGGTTACAATTCAATAGACATCTCTTCAAGATCCTCATGCTGAGTTCTTCAGTTTGGCTTTCACAATATCATAGTTCCCTGTTCGGGACACCCATTGACATGTTTGGTTATATTTTCTCATTCCTTTTACTCCATAGATCTAAGTCAGTGGTTCTTAACTGGGGTGATCCATGCCCTCCACCTCAGAGGACATTTGGCAATATTGTGAGGTATTGTTGGTTATCACAAATATCTAATGGTGAGGAGAGAGGCTGCTACTGATAGCTAGTGAGTAGAGGTCAGGTATGTTCCTATACATCATTCAGTACATAGGACAGCACCCACAACAGAGAACTATCCATCCCAAAAGGACTTTGGTGTCAAGATTGAGAAAGTCTACTATAGACAAAGATGTTATCCAAGGAGAATAGCTCCCTTACCGTGTCTTCAGGATATTTCTTCTCTCTTGTCAATCTCAGACACTGCCAGAACTTTTGTCTCTCTGGAAATGACTCCAAAATGTGCAACTTTGTTCTTGAGTTCTAGAGTAGATTTCCAACTATCTGATGAATATTTACTGAAGAAGACACTAGAGCATTAAGTTTAATGTGCCCAAACCTAACTGACCATTACTCTAAAAAAAAACAGACTCCTTTATTTCCACTTATAATAATTATCATGTGGTAATTCAACAATAGCGGTGGGAAGATTGATATCATCCTTCCTTAATCTTTCTCTTTTGTCCCTTATAACCAATCAGGTGTAAAAGATTAGTCTATCTCACCCCTTTGCACCTTCATAATTTTGCTAGTCATCAAAAGTGATGTTTTAAAAAAGGGAAGTGTCAAAATCAGACATATGGTTCAGAAATAGTGCTCTGGTAGCAGTGTGAAGAACTTGAAGATCTTTAGGGAAGTCAAAAGAGAAAAAGGATATTCCATATGAGATTGTCCAATATTTTGATTGGACAAGGAGAAACATGTGCCATTATTGCCAGGAAAAGCAAAAGTATCTACCTATCCAGAGTTCAGGGCAATATTGATTGCAGAAAATCCTAATCTGATGTTTTATGCTTCAAGGAAAGCATATGAAGGCATTACCTTCTCACAAACACAATGAGTCTTTCCATTAGGTTTATGTTATAGGGAAATATATATTTCATGTTTTTAATAAAATACCATGTGTGGTAGTTAAGTTTGTGTGTCAACTTGGCTGGCCTTGGTTGAGCAGCTAGGCAGCTGGATGTAGTATTCCCCATGATGAGACTGGTAATCAACTTCATGGTGGAATCTACTGTAAGCAACTGAGTAGCTGCCTTAGGGATGTAGTCTGCTTCCTGTATATAAGGAAAAGCCTTGGGGAATGGTCTCTAGCATATGGCATGCTTGGACCCTGTGTGTAGCCATGTTGTTGTTCGGCAGCCTGCCATGCTCTGCTGACCTTGGGACTTACAATGGACTTGAATTAATGGCCTGCCATGTGGTTTGGTAACATCAAGACTATGCCATTTTATTTGTCGACCTTGGGCTTGTTAGCCTCAGCAGCCAGTAGCTGTCTGAGTAAAGAGATGCCTCTAGCTTCAGTGGGCCAGGAGCAAGAGGCAGAGCTGAACTCCAAGGTCAAGGGGATTTCACACAGCTCATAGAGCCTGGCACTTTGAACTTGGACTTAAAGCCTCCAAACTGTGAGAGAATAAACTCCTGTTTGTTAAGGCCATCCCACTTGTGGTATTTCTGTTAAGTAGCACTAGGTAATCAGAATACCATGCATTTTTTCTTGTTACTAATAACAATACTAATCATAGCCTTTATTTTTTGAGCATTTACTAAGTGCCAGAACAAGTACTTTCCCTGCCATCTTATTTACAGTAAATGTGTTTTTGCATTTTAATATATTGTGCCCACTATCATTGTATGTGGATTATAATATCTATTATACACATAAGGAAACAAAAGGTTAGAGGGGATGGGGAATATACTCAAAGTCATCTGCATCAAAATTGGCAGACTTAGGACTTGAAGATAGGTTGTCCACCAACCAGCCTCATGCTTACAAATAGTATTTCATGAGCACACAATTCAGTCATTGTGAGGATATGGTTCTCAAAAGCCTGGGAGACCTAGGTAGAGAAGGAAAGTCCATCCCATTCAACCCTTGTGTCTGTAAGGACAAGGTGAGGCTGACCCTCCCTTAATGAGAAAAAGGTGCAACTGGCTAATGGAAGGAGACCCAGGAGAGCTTTTCTTTGTGGGAGTTCATTAGAGTGTTATCTACAGACTTTTAACCCTCTCCTGTGTACAATTTCTCTTTCATAGCTTCCATTTCTAGTCTGTAATGGATGCAAAATTACTATAACATTTTTTCCTGCGAGGCTGATGCCATTACACACACCTCACTCATAAGCTCTGGCTAGTTATTGTTTGCATGATCAAGACTCACTACAGGGCAGAGGGCTGTGAGACTTGGCCACAGTTCCAAGCAGACTGAATGGTTACTTCAGTGGAAAGACAAGAAAACCTGTCTCCCTTCTGGGGTATCTATCACTGCTAGAGTAATCCCTACTTTTCTCCCTCTTAATGATGTTTCTCTGGGGTGCAAAAGGTCTGTAGAAGAATACCAGATCAGAGACACCAGGAAAGCATCATTTCATGTGCAATAGTAATGAGAATTTTCAAGACTCAATTTTCACCTTAAATCCTTTTGTTTTGGTAATATTCTGTTAAGAGACAACAAAAGATATACCAGAGTGGAAATAATAATAATAATAATGGTTACTTGGAAGATAAGAGCATGATGATTTTCAAACTTTGTTCTCTTCAGTCTACCTTGTTCTTCTCCATGCCCTTCCACAGACTTCTGCAACCCTATCCCATCTACCTGGTGATAATCCTTATTGAAGAACACAAACAAATGGGAGCATTTTTCTTCTATTATAAAATAAATACAGTTTCAAACCTTTTTCTTTTTACCTAGTGTGTCTGTTTAATATTTTGTTCTTTTTCAATTGTTCCTATAAATATTGAAATAACTGGTTAAATTTTATATATATATATATGTGTGTGTGTGTGTGTGTGTGTGTGTATCATAGCCTTTATTGTATACACACACACATATATATATATACGTATATATATATGTATATATATATATATATATATATATATTTTTTTTTTTTTTCTTCTAACTGAGACAACGGGGGAAGCCCAAATCAAGGAGTTTTGTTTTGTTCCAGGAGATAATTCTTACATCTTTATCTACTGAGAAGTTCTCTATTCATTCATTCAGTCAAAAGATGTTGTGTTATTCCATTTTAGGCACTGTTCTAAGTCCTAGAAATATATTTAAGAACAAGATATATGAAGTCTTCATCCTAGATGTTATGTTCTAGTAATATATGTTAGATAGTAGGAACATGTGTTTCAAAAAGTTTGCCCAGGTTTCTCATATACTCTCTACCTTACCCTCTTCCTCCCTCTACTATTCCATCCATTTCATAAAAGTTCTCAATATATATTCTTTTTCCTGGAATATTGTCTACATGGAGAGATGGACTTAGATGGAAATAAAGAATGGCAGAAAGTGTGATGGCTAATGTTGTATGTCAACTTGGAATGATTTTCACTGGTTTGGCAGTTATGGTGTAGTCATCACCATGATGATATCTGATATAATGTAATCACCTCCATGATGAGATCTACTATGAGAAGCCAATCAGTTGAAAGGAAGATTCCTCAAGGGTGTGGCCTGCTTCCAATATATATGGATGTTCTAACAGAGCTTGGGCTGGATCCTGCATCTGGCTCACCATCATTTTACCTCTAGTTCTTTGGACTTGAGCCAGCAGCGTGCCATATTGCCTACTGCTCTTGGGACTCATTAGCCTCTGAAGCCTGTGAGTTAGCAGCCTGCAATCTTATCTGCCAATCTTGGATCTGGCAGCCTCTGTAGCCCATGAGCCAGCAGCCTGCCATGTGACCTGCTGATCTTGGATTTATCAACTTTGCAGCTACATGAGTCAGGATATGCCTCTAGCCTGACATCTGACTCACAGACTTGGGACTTGCCAAACTCTACAATCATGTTAACAATTTCCTTAGGTAAATCTCTCTCTCTCTCTGTATTATTGTTAGGTATTGTCAAGTAACTTCTAACTAATAGCAGCTCTGTGTACAACAGAAAAAAAAAAACAAACAAAACACTGCCCAGTCCTGTGCCATCCTCACAATTATAGCCATGTTGAGCCCATCATCACAGCCACTGTGTTAATCCATCTCTTGAGGGTCTTCTTCTTCTTCACCTATTTTCTACTTTACAAGCATGATATACTTCTCCAGAGATTAGTCCCTTCTAACAAAAGCAAAGTACCAGAGACAAAGTCTGGCCAATCTTGCTTCTAAGGAGTATTGCAGTTGTACTTCCTCCAGGACAGATTTGTTCATTCTTCTAGTAGTCCATGGTACAATCAATATTCTTCACCAACACTACAATTCAAATGCATCAATTCTCTTGAGGTCTTCCTTATTCATTGATAAGTTCTCACATGCATATGAGGCTATTAGAAAGTACCATGGCTTGGGATCAGGCACTCTTTAGTCTTCAAAATGATGTCTTTACTTTTTAACACTTTACAGTTTTTTTTTTTTTTTTTTTTTTTTCCAGCAGATTTGCCCAATGCAATACATTATTTGATATTGACTAATGCTTTCATGGGCATTGATTTTGGATTCAAGTAAAATGAAATCCCTAACAACTTCCATCTTTTCTCCATTTGTCATGATGTTGCCTATTGGTCTAGTTGTGAGGATTTCTGTCTCTCTTCCTCTCCTTCTGCCTCTCCCTCTCCTTCCCACCACCATAAAAAAAAAAAAAACTCACTGCCATCGAGTCAGTTCATAGCTACCCCTCCTTGGGTTTCCAAGATGGTATCAGTACGGAAGTAGATTGGCTAACCTTCTTTCTGAGGAGTGGCTAGTGGGTTTGAATCACCAGACTTTGGGTTAGCAGTCAAATGCCTTAGGCACTATGCCACCACAGCTCCCTCCACCATATATAAATATGCACAAATAAGCTTCGATGGTTTTGCTTTCCTGCAGAACCCAGCCTAAAACAGTCAGAAGGGTAGAAAGTATCTTTCCATTTAATGTAATTTCAAAAATAGAAGTGATAATGATTACCAGGAAATAATTCTGCATGACTACTAATCTGGTAGAAAGAACTATGTGCATAGGGACAAATTGTGGATCCTAAGTACTTTAGATGCAATGTTCATTAGCTGTCCGTAAATGATTATATTAGATTTCCTGGAATCATAGACTCTTTTTTTTTGAAGTGTGCCAAAGAATGTGCATGTGGCAGTAAATATGTAGTACCATTTTTAAAGCTACACAGACAGATGTGAAGGGTAGAGGTGACTGGTGGGTGGGAGTAAGGAGTGGCTAATGGCTAATGGGAAGAAAAAGTGCTTCAAGTCTTAAGCCACACTTCTGCCTCTTCTAGAATTTGTCAGAATCAGGTTATTAACCTGTCAGCATCAGACAAATTGAAGGAGACACCTCCTCTCAAGGTGAGCCTTTAAGAAAAGAAAAATAAGAAAAAGTCGGTGTTGGGGTTGACAGAGTAATGATACTACCAGAGTGTGGGCTATGCCTACAGAGGAAATGATTCTGTAGTTTGAGTGTGTGCTTAGAGGGAGATTTGATGTAGTGGATGAGAGATGTGGAGGTTGGGATGAGCAGTGAGTAAGGAAAGCTTTCTGCCTGAATTTACTTGAACAAGAAAGAGAACCATTTAAAAAAATCCAGGGTGCACATTTTTGTGAAAGAAGGTGGAGATGATTGGGGTTGGGGCACCAGCATTTTGGTGGAGAGATTCTGAATCTTGCCCCATTGGACACAGTTCATCCTCATACAATGACAGGGAAAAAAATAAGTAATGACTCTTTACTCAGTGAAATTGTGTCCTTATCTCTGAGCTTTGTGTCATTTTCTCAGAGGATGTAAGTGGTTTTATAGTCTACTTTGCTCATGAACCTTCCAGCAATAACACAAAGTCAATTTTCCTTTTGAAGTTTATGGTATATTTAGTGTGGAGGAAAGCTGTCATAGAATAATTCTGGCTTCCCATGCTCTGGGCAAACTGTAGGAAGTTTCTGTACTTCCTGACAACTCTCTGAAGTTGAATGGGGCTGTTGTGGTCATTTTAGGCCAATGAGCTGTGAGGGAAAGTGACATGTATTCCTTCCAGGCCAAGCATGTAAGCTCTGATGTGAGGCCTTCTAGAGTGTTCTCTTCCCTTTGCTGGTGCTACCAGCCAACTTCAGACAACGGCCATTGCAGCAGCCTTGATTGGGAGTGAGGACCACGGAAACTCACAGCAAGTTCTCCAGCTCACCACAGGGGAGAAAAATAGTTTTATTTTTTTTTTTAAGCTGTTGAAATTTGTAGCTTACTTGTTACCACAACATAACCGGACCTGTTATAAAAGACACATTTGATTCGATACATGTGTAAGGAGTTTTATTTTCCTTAACATTTAGAGGTAAAGGAAGGCAATGGTGGTTGTGTGGTAGAATTTTCACCTTCCATGGGAGTTGTTGTTAGGTGCCTTCAAGTAGATTACAATTTATTGCAACCCAATGTGAGAGTAGAACTTCCCTGTAGGTTTTTCTAGGTGCAGTCTTTACAGGAGCAGGCAGACCACCAGGCTTTCCTTCCATGGAGCTGCTGGGTGGGTTTTAACCATTTGCTTAGCAGATGAGCAGTTGACAGTTTTCCCACCAGGGCTCCTTCCAAACCGGAGATGTGTGTTCAATCCCCAGCCAATGCACCTCCTGCTCAGCCACCAACCATCTATCAGGGGAAGTGTGTGTGCTGCTTTTATGCTGGACAGGTTTCAGCAGAGCTTCTAGGTTAAGATGGACGAGGAAGAAAATCTTGACTATTTACTTCTGAAAATCATCCAATGAAAACCACATGGATCACAAGAGTTTAATATGCACCACAGGAATGGTGCAAGGCAAGGAAGTGTTTCATTCCACAATGCATGGTGTCGCCATCAGTGAGAACTGGCTCCATGGAAGGTAATAACAACAATAGAGTAAATTCTCCGAGATGATCTAAAGCCATCTACTGATCATCAGGGTGAGTTTTTTGTTTGTTTGTTTTTAAATAGTTAAAGTTATTTATTGTGTCATAAGACAGAGCTGCCTTCACAAAAGTCTAAGTTTTTTTCCTTGCAACTTGTTGTCTCTCTCTAAAATTAGTACACTTTTGAAAGTATTACTTGTGTTCATTTTTAGATGATACCTTATTCAATATTAATAAAACTTAATAGATTCTTTTAATATTCAATGAATAAGAATGATCAAAGAAGAATGGATGCATTAGAATTGGTGAAGACTACTGAAAATACCATGGACTGCCAGAAGAACTGCAGCCAGCATGCTCCCTAGAAGCAAGGATGGCCAGACTTCATCTCATATATTTTGGTCATGTTGCCAGAAGGAACCACTCCCTGGAGAAGGAGGTCATGCTTGGTAATTTAGAGGCTTAGCAAAAAAGGGGAAGCCCTCAGCAAGATGGATTGACACAGTGGCTGCAACGATGGGCTCAAGCATTAACAACTATTGTGAGAATGCCACAGGATCAGGAGTGTTTCATTTTGTTGTACAGAGGGTTGCTATGAGTTGGAGACTACTTGATGACACTTAACAACGGCAACAACAGTGGCACCTAGACTGTGACACCTAGACACCCTTCAAATTTGGACCTGAACCCACCCACAGGGATCAACCTTCTGCCAAACAGCAGATAGGCCTATAAAGTAAACAATAACACCAGGGCAGAATGTACTTCTCGGAACAATCAACCATACAAGACCAAAAGGGCACAATTTGTCCAGGAACACCTTAGAAGGAAGGGCAGGAAAGAAGGATGAATGGAAATAGGGAACACAAGGAGGAAGTGGGAAGAGTGCTGTTACACTACGGGGTTTTTAACCAATGAAAGGAACAAAATCTGTATCAATTGTTGAAAGGAATATTTTCACCCAAACCACAATAAAAAGTTAAAAAGAAAGTCAAAGACCATCTGGAGGCTTCATCTCCTAAAAAAGGAGAACTGAATTTGAGTAGTTATCTTTACCCTTAGCATGTTAGAGTAACCTGCCATTCTAGATTCCACTGTTGAACCACTGTCTACCAGGTCATTAGGTGCAAAACCCAGAGTTGTCCAGACCCTTGTGCTCTTGGTAAGGTTCTACTTTATTATTCTCTTCCTTCAAGACTGTTTTATGTATTTCTTGTTTCTTGCTCTGTACTTATCCAATAATAACATGGCCATACTGATACTTTATTAATAGGCACCTAAGTAAAAGTTAAAACAAAACATTTTCCATTTATTAAAATCACTAACAATTGAATATGTTTGTCCTTCTTTTATATTGTAACATCTCATAATATAGTTTATATTATATTTTATAATATAGCTTATATATTATATTATATTATAATATAATAATAATATTGTATATTGTATATTATTATTATATTATATAATTTTTTTCTTTGGATTATTACCACCATGAATCTTTTACAGACTTAGCTTGTTTATTAATCAAAGACATAAATGAGGTGTATTGTAATTATTTCATCTTCAAATTATCATCAGTTGCCCAGTAGGATTGTCTCTAAGTGGGCTCTTTATCCTTTCCACACTTTCTTTGTTATTTTTGGATACATCTTTGTATTTTGGCAACAATAGAAGGTTCTAGACTCATGGAGATTACTTCCTGCTTAGGACACAAAATTAGCAAACTTTGGAGTGTCATGCACACATACGTGATGATAGTGGGCAAGTGTGCCACTTTTCTTAGCACTTTCAGTAATAACAGAGCTTAAAAATATATTCCTTTCTAAAATTATGGGTTCACATTATTATTTCACTGACAAAAGCACAACATAAGGCAATTTTTCTTAAACTGAATGTTGATTTCAGCTTATCATTTTTATCCAGATGGCCAGAATACTATAAATAGCAGTGACTGTTCATAATAAGGACCAATAGAAAATTCAGACTATAGAAAATCAGGTAGAGTATGGGACTATACTCACTAAGTGTACATATATATATTGGGAAAAAAAAAAAAAAGTCTGAGAGGACTTACTCTAAAACTGGTTTATCCTCCTTACTATACTTTTAAATTATTTTTTTTTCAACTTTTCTCCTTTGAATATATTTTATTTTGTAATGAGAAAGCAAAAATGTTAAATTTTTAAAATAGTGAAAGAATATTTTCCAGTAGGAAATACCTCTATGTATTGTTCAACAAACACACTGAATCTTGTATACACGGCATATTTTAAAAAGCTCAAAAATTGCTTACTGTTCATAACTGGGTGATATTTTGCTGTTTATGCTCATATTTCCCTTTCAGAATGAGGAGGATTCTAGATAATGTTATTATGTCATTTTGAGGAGTGAGGCACTTGACCCAAGCCCTGATATTTTCAGTTGCCTCAGAGGCATGTGAAAGCTAGACAATGAATAAGGAAGACTGAAGAAGAATTGATGCATTCAAATTATGATGTCAATGAAGAATATTGAGTATATCATGGATTTCCAGAAGAATGAACAAATCTGTCTTGGAGGAAGTGCAGTCAGAATGCTCATTGGAAGCAAGGGTGGTGAGACTTTGTCTCACGTACTTTGAACAGGTTATCAGGAGGGACCAGTCCCTGGAGAAGGAGATCATGCTTGGTGGAGCAGAGGATCAGCAAAAAAAGAGGAAGGCCCTCAGTGAGATGGACTGACACATTGGCTACAACAATGGATTCAAACATAGCAACAATTTTGAGGGTGGCTCAGCCTTGGGTAGTGTTTCATTACATCCAGTTGATTCCCACTCATCAAATCAAACCAAACCCATTGCCAATGACTCAATTCTGACTCATAGTGTCCCTCTAGGGCAGAGCAGAACCGCCCCATAGAATTTCCTAGGATATAATCTTTATGGACCAGATTGCCAGAAGTTTCTCTCACAGAGCCACTGGGTGGGTTTGAACCATCAACCTTTTGGCTAGCAACTTAGCACTTAACCAATGTGGTACCATACAGAACTTTGTTTTAATTCCTGGCTCTGCAAACTGTTAGCTATGGTTGATATTCATTCATTCACTCACTTTATTATTATTATTATTTTATAACAAATGTTTACCAACCGCTTATTATATATCAGGCACTATTCTAGGCTTTATGCAGTCAGGGTCAAATGACTTTACCTTTCAAATTTTTACCTGTGAAATGCTAAAACTTCTTAATTCTGTGTAAAGTAACACACATCTAATTCAAAAGGTAGCTCTAAAATTTGAAAACATGTGTTTTTCTCTTGTTTTTCCTTTAAAATCCAGAAATGACTATATATATAGTCAAGTGCCTTAGGCACTATGCCACCAGAACTCTAGAGCATAATTTCATGGAAGTCATGGACATACAGTTTTCAGGAGAAAGTTCACAATTGAAGAGAGAGGAGTACTTTTCAATTTATCTTCAGCCTATGCCTTTACCCCATCGAGCACTGGAATGATGACTATGCAACGAGTTACCCGTATTTAGGGTGACTATCAGAGGGGAGTGGCTAAGACACTTGACTGCTAACCAGAAGGCTGGCGGTTCAAACCCACCAGCCACTCCTCGGAAGGAAGGTTGGGCAATCCTACTTCCGTAGTGATACTGCCTCGGAAACCCAAGGAGGGGTCGCTATGAGTCAGGGCTGACTCGACGGCACATAACAACAACAACAAAATCAGAGGGCAGATTCCTCATGGAAAAATCCCTTTGGTGCACTTTTCTACTTTTAGTTGGAGTTATAACTAAATATTTCTATATGGCTTTATATGTGTGTGTGTTTGAATGCATGTATGTGTATATTAGTGTAGGAAAGAAAAGCCCACACCCTCTATCCATTACTCACCTTAGTGTTTACTATCAAGATGGTTTTCCAATTTTCCATTGTTTCCTCTAAATTGACTCTCTCATGTAGAGTTTAGAGCTGGTCTCTCTGCTAGGAAATGGCTGTATAATAGAACAGCTACATAATAGTGCTATAATTCACCTTGTTACTCATTCCTTCCCTCAACAACAGGGCCCAAAATTTATCAGAAAGTGTGGGTTTCTGTGAAATTCAGAGGATGGTTATTGAGTGAATGTTGCATACAGGTTGCTGGACTGAGACTCGAGATGGATGAGAAACTTTCCCCTCTCAAGGAGCTTAAAATTTAGAGAAGGAATAAATGTATAAATATACAATTGAAAATTTTTGGTTTCATTTCTAACAGAATATAGTTGGGAGCTCTGGTGGCATAGTGCCTAAGACATTTGACTGCTAACCAGAAGGCTGGTGGTTCTAACCTACCAGCCACTCCCTGGAAGGAAGATTAGATGATCTATTAGGCGATCTACTTCCATAGTGATACTGCCTTGGAAACCCAAGGAGGGGTCGCTATGCGTTGGACCTGACTTGATGGCAGTGAAAAAAAAAAATATATATGTATATATATATATATATATATATATATATATATAGTTGGGGCTGTTGGCAAACTGGAGGATTTAGTTCTATCTTGGCAGCTTGGGTATGAGACAGGAGAGAGTTTTAAATAGACAGATTATGACTAAATGCTTAGGTGGTGTATACAGGATGTATTCGAGTGGTCCAGGAAAGCAGAGTTGTAGATGATGAATTCTAACCAACAAGAATTTTTTTCTTACATCTTTGAAAAAACTTGTTTTTATCCTCCTTAGCAGCATCTGCTTACTCTTCTCTTGGATTTTACCTATTTCTCAGTTACGTCTTGTGAATCTAATCAATGCAATGGCATGACTCTGTCTCCCCCACTTCACCCCCATGTCCCACCACCCTCTGAACAACAAAGCTTGACACTTGAAAAAGATAGCAACTGACTCTAATCAAATGTCTTGCTTACAGCTATGATGTAAGTCTGAGGGCTTTTCCATGTAACTTGAAACTAGTATTGATTGCTTTGGCTCTAAACGTAATGGCCAAAGGGTCATGCTGGTTGCTTTAGGGGAGGAATAGAAACTAAAAACAAGATACACAAAATTTAGAGGTCTATGTAGAATCCAAAGAGCCAGGAGTCTTCAGTGCCTGAGTGCTGTCAGGCATCGTCAAGGCAGGTGGCTCTCTTGATGGTAAGGTCAGTGAGAGGGAGAGGGGAGTGTAGGAGTTCTTAGACTTGGGAGCAGGTTGTAGCACTTAGTATTGCTGATATTCTTCCTTATTGACCTTTAACTTCCAGTGGATGGGGACTGGCTGGGAGTGCCATGGGTACCTAATGGCCCTATGTGTACTTGCTTGCCAGAGAGATCTACTAGGAGAATGAACTCTGCCCTCTCAGAGTAGTTAGTCAGGGACCATTGAAAGAGACCATATAGTTTGTATCCAAACCGGGACAACTTTGAGAGTGAAAGAGAGCATTGTAAATAGCCATGAGTGCATAATAGCACATGGGGATACCCCGAGCATATTAAAACCAAAGACCAAACTTACTGCCGTGTAGTCGATTCCAACTCATAGCAACCCCTCCTTGGGTTTCTGAGGCAATACCTCTACAGAAGTAGATTGCCCACTCTTCCTTCTGAGGAGTGGCTGGGGGATTTGAACCACTAGCCTTCTGGTTAGCAGTCAAATGCCTTAGGCACTATATAATCTTCTTACCGTTTGTTTTCTCTGAAGGTAAAATACAAAGAATACATGGACCATGACCCTGGAAGTAGGACTACCTTAAATTTGACCATCGATGCCTTAAAATTTTTGCTGAAACAGATAAGATAGTGTTCTTTCTAATGTTTAGTATATTCCATGAGCCATGAGTGTATCACAATTACATTTGGTTTCTAAAAAGCCAGATGTAACTACCCTTTTTCTTTCTGTATTCAGGAAAACATTGGAATTCAGGTTAAAACACTTATTTACAAAGATAACTTTAAATTTGATTTCCAGTAGTTAAATTGTTTAAGTACTTAAACTATAAAATTATTAAAGTATTACTATTAAGGCACTTGTGAAGCACTACTTTGCATTTGAATTGTGGTGTTGATGAGGAATATTGAATATACCACAGGCTGCCAGAAGAACAAACAAAGGAGTCTTAGGAGAAATGCAGAATGATCCTTAGAAGCAAGGATTACAAGACTTTGGCTCACTTACTTTGGATCTATCATCAGGAAAGACTAATCGCTACATAAGGAACGACATCACAGTTGGTAAAGTGGAGGGTCAATGAAGACTAGGGAGCCCTTCAATGTGATGGATGGACAAAGTGGCCAAAACGATGGACTCAAATGTAAGAACCACCATGTAGTTGGTTCAAGACTGGGCAGCATTCCATTCTGCTGTACAGAATGGTGCCTCTGGATGGCAACTAACAACAGAATGCTACTTGGCACTTTCTTACCCCTACTTCATCCGGCTGCCCATTTTCTGTCTTGTGAATCTCAACTTAATGCCCCTTCCTCAAATAGGCCTTTTCTGGTCAACACGGCAGAGAAATATAGTTAAATGACTCTGTCCCCTAGCATACTCTGTCATATTGACCTTTCATCATTTTTTTTTTTAGCACTTAACAATATATAAAATTGTCTTATTATTTATCAGTGTATTTATCGTATAATTTCCCCCATTTTTTTAAGTGAAAGCATCTTGAAGACAGCAATTCACTCTGTCTTGATCAATAGTATGTGCTCAGGAATGATAGACCTGTAGGCATATAGTAAACCAAAAAAACAAATCCACTGCTATTGACTCTATTCTGACTCATAGCAACCCAGATAGGATTTCTAAGGCTGTAAATCTTTATGGAAGTCATTAGTCCCATCTTCCTTCCACAGAGCAGCTGGTGGATTTGAACCACTCACTTTCTGATTAGCAGCCAAATGCCACCAGAGCTCCTTATAGGTAGAGAGTACACAATAAATACTTATTGGTTGGGTGGACTAAATAAGAGTAAACATTTTATTTATTCTTTCTTGTCTTCATTGAACATCCTTCTATCCTGATTGAATGTTTTCACAGCAGGCAAAACTGTCCTTCCATCATATTCATGAAAAGAGAAGGACCTTCTTAGCAGCACTCCTTGCCCTCACTTCACTACTAGATAGATGTTTTGCAGCCTCAAATAGCCCATGAGCAGGGAATAAAACACACCTTGCAACAAAATTTTCATCAGCATCCCTTTCGCTACACTTGGCCACTTGGCCTTTATGTCTTTTACTCTTAACCTTCTCCTGAGTTAACCTTAGCCTGATAGCAGTCCTTGCTGACATTGATATCCTGGTCCTACAGGTAAATAATTTTCTATTTCTACTTGTCTTTTTCATCTCTTGTTGATGAGTGTCAACTGCAAAAGCACAGCACTTTTATGTGCTGCATGATTTATACTTTGTCATTCAGAATTTTTCTTTTTGCCAAATGAATGATTCCATATGCTTGTGCAATCCACTTTCATTAAAAACATGTCTTTGCACTTTTGTGGCCATTATTAGCATAATTCTTCTTTCATTTTCTTACTCACTGATTTTGCACATCTTGGGTATCATACTATTCAAAATGTGCATGAGATATCTAAAATATGGAGCGCTAACACAGCTTAGTCCTGCACTGCCCAGTGCTGAGACCACCAGCCACATCAGGTCATTAACCACTTGAAATGTGGCTGGTGTGAATGAGGAGCTAAATGTTTAATTTCTATGAATTTAAATTTAACTTTAAATATGATTGCTCCATTCGATAATTGGAAAATGTGTAAGTAGGTTTGGAACAACTTGAGTTTGTAAGTTCACCTTTTCAACTATACATTTCATGAAATCTGTTTACAGATCAAATACTTGTGATAAAACTTTAGTGTCTAAAGGGAGTTGTGATGTGTGTGTGAAGTACTCATCAGCTTTTGAAGACTGAATGTGGAAAACAAGAATGGAAAAATCTCATTTGTGCCATAGTTTTTCTTCCATTCTGAAATGAAAATATACCCAATATATTAGTTTAAATAAAATATAAACATAAAGAACCCTGGTGGCACAGTACTGCTAACTGAAAGTCAGAGGTTTGAACCCACTGGCTGCTTCACAGGAGAAAGATGTGGCAGTCTATTTCCACAAAGATTTATGGCCTTGGAAACCCTATGGGACAGTTCTGTCCTTTAGAGTAGCTAGGAATCAGAATCAGTTAGGTGGCAATTTGATTTATTATTAAAATTAAAGTTACTTGTGCCTCCTTTTTTTTTAAAAAAAATATGGCTATTGAAATTTTTAAATGATACATATGGCTTGCATCATACAGTCATTGGACAGCAGTGCCCTAGAGAGGATATTGGCTTAAGCCAGGATAATGCAAATTGGCATGCTACGGCCTGAGGATTTTACTTGGTCTGGTCTTCCTCATGTTAATATGAATTGAAAAACAAAAACAACACCAGATCAGTAAGTAATTATCACAGTTGAGTTCCTCCAGAGCAGACTTAGTGATGGCATCTAGTGTGCAGTTTAGTGTATATGATGTTTAAGGAGTTTCCTGGGGTCACCGTCTGTGAAAAAAAAAAGGAAGTAGAATTGTGCGGCGGGTGAAGTTGAGCTGCAATGCAGGCCCAACAACGGTCTCATCCGACCCCAAAGGGGGCTGTGGAGCTCAAGTGGCTTTTCAGAGTTCTCCTGAGCTGGACCAAGATATCCCTTCATCGACACTGAATGTGGTCATCCTGAGAAGACCATGATGTTGAGTGAGGTAGTTTTGGATAGCTGAGGCCAAGCCCAAAGGGGCTGACAGCCCAACGCTGACTACTGACAGCACTCTTGGAACAAGTCCTTATTTGAAGAGAGCTCCAGCCACATACCATAGTGTCCAGTACACTCATTTTTTAATTAAATATTTTATAGAAAAAATCTTGATTCTCATCTTTTTTTTTTTTTCTCCAATCTTATTGTCTGGTAAACACTCATTCATAGTTGAGGCTGTCTGTCCCCTTAGGCTGTGGCACGAACTGAGTGTTTCTCACTGCTCTGCCCTCTCCTCTCCACAGTAACTTATCTTTGGCCTCGCTCCCCTCCCATTACCCACATAGCCCCTCTAGACTTCTGTGTTTGGTTTGTAAGACCAGACTGAAGTGAGCCTGGCCATGACAGGGGCCACCATCAGTGCCCTCTGTTGGTGGCAGACAATTCTGATTGTACTTAATTCTTAACCATGCAAGTTCACAGGAAAAGGAGCTTTTTGTATTTTTCTGTGTAACTGTTATTACAAAAGCAGTTGCTGGCTAGTTGACTCTGACTCATGGTGACCCTGTGTGCATCAGAGGAGAACTGTGCTCTGTAGGATTTTCAGTGGATGATTTTTTTGGAAGTAGATTGCCAGGACTTCTTCTGAGGCCCCTTTGGGTGGATTCAAACCTCTAACTTTTGGATCAGCAGCCAAGCACATTAACCATTTGTACCACCCGGGGATTACCATGTTATCTATCATCTCCTTGAAGACAGGGATATATGTATATATAATTACATATAAAATTATTATATAAATGTATTCTTAAATCCTTGCTCAGACTTACTTATATTAGAAACTTAATCAATGCATTATGTATTGAAAGAAGAAATATGATGACAACCAGCATAGTCCTTATTCTGTAACTGTATTTTAAATGAATGCTTAAGTCCTATTGTATGAATGACATTTCCCTCTCAGCTACTCAATGGTGAAGAAACTGCAAGTGGAAACATCCATTAACCCTGTGTTTGAAACTCAGGTACAAAATTTAAAGTTGTGTTTCATGTTATTGACATTAAAAAACATTGAAAGAATTGAGTGTCTTACCTGTGGTAAATTTGACAGAGGATGACTGAACAGAAGGGGGAGGGCACAGACTGTCAGCAAGCAGAAAAGGTCAGCTATGTATTTGTTATGGAAGGAAATCATGGAAAAGGTCAGAAAGATTAAGACTTTCTTTCTTCCCTGTAGTCTACCTACCTGTTTCCCCAGTTCTTTGCACTGCTATGTAATTTTATGGAATATGATTCTCAATTAGGAAACTTTAAAGATGACAGAAAACGGGAAGAGACTGTCTTCTAAATATATCCTTAGTTCTTCAGGCAGTAATTTAATTTCAGTTAAAAGGAAGAACAAAGGCATGCCAAGGTTTGGGAATGAGCTGGGCTCTTTCAGCAGGGCTCTTTTTAGAAATGGACCATCGGGGCAGTTGCTGAGTTACATAACACTGTCCTCCTTATTCTCACAGAAAAGTTGCAGCTGCTTTGAGATGTTGGAGAACCAGCCGTGACTGAATTCAGTGTTGCTGTGTCCAGAAAATCCCAGCAACTTTATTTATTTATTTTCATTTGCACATTATCCATTTGAGGGAGACACAAAAGAAATCATGTCATCAGACCCATTTTAGAGATAATTAAGCTGAGGTTCCATGAGGTTTGCTGTCCTGCTTCAAGTTATCCATTCCCAGAAAGGAGAATGAAATCTTGATGACTCGCTTGCCCAGATCTGTTCTCTGCTCTGGCTTACCCTCGACTGCTAATAAATATCAAGTATTTCATGTGCCTATGAGAAATTTGAAATGTCATTTAATTTCACTAACATTTATTGAATCTCTGCCTTCCACTGCTGGAATGACATTCATACGATAGGACATAAACCAGTTTAGAACTAGGGCAAAAAGTTTCCTTCAGAATGTCTAGTGAATGATTTTTTGCTAAAACACTTCTGATAATTTCCGCTTCATTTTTTATAAACAACCCGCCCCCCCACACACAAAATCCCACCCATTGTCTCTGAGTGGATTCTAACTCATAATGAATTCATGTGATACAGCGTAGTTCCATAGGGTTTTCTTGGCTATAATCTTTATGGAAGTAGATCCTTTTTCTCTGTGGTGTCACTAGGTAAGTTCAAACTGCCAATCTCTCTGAGTACTAATTGAGTGCACACAGTTTGTGCCACCCATGGGCCTTTCATAGGTAATTTCAGGACAATGAAAAGAACATGGAAAGTATATGGTATGTGATATGAAATGAGGCACATTTTTGTTATAAAATGTTTCAGACCCATGAAAGTTTAGAAGGAATTTGTCCCAACTGTGATTATCCAAAGGATGTGTTTGTATGTGACATGATGTGTGTGGAGGTCTGTGAAAACCATGCAGGCCCTGAGGAAAAGAGATGTGACTTTTAATCTTGCCTCCAATACTTTTTGACTTTGGCAAAGTCACCCAACCTCTCCTTGCCATAGTTCCTCCATGTATATGTGATGAGAATAATAATTGCTCAGATAAGTCCTATTGATCTCCCCCAGAGAGATTTGGAAGATAAAATAAAGTCATAGGCATTAAGAAAGATGGTGCAATATAAATGAAAAGTGGCATTATTATCCGTGTTCTCTAGGGGTTTGGTAAAACAATGTCCTAAAGTAACTTTCAGGCTGACTTTCATAGGAACGCACAGGCCTCTGAATTTCAGGAAGAGGGTAGTGGATTAAGAAGGGATTCTTGCCAAACCCCCCCATGAAAAAAAGAAATCTTTTTTTTTTTTTTTAATATTGAGAGGATACTTGGTGATTCTACATTTGAATTATTAAATCAAATAAATGGTTTCTAAATTCAAGGAACAAAGATCTAAATAAACATTGGTTACTATGTGCAGGGTCGCTTCATTTGTACATAAATTATTTCATTTAATGCCCAGGAAGTAGAGATTTCAGGGATAAGAGCTCAGAGGAAGATGCAGAGAAGGTATCTTAACTCCCCAAGATCATACAGTTCACTGTTGACTGAGCTTCAGTTTGAAATCAAAGCCATATTCAAAGCTAGAGTTATTTCTGCTATACAAACCTGCCTCCTTGTAACTATTCGGCCCATTTATGTATGCCTGTCTGTCTGTCTGTTTGTTATTCCCTTTGTCTTGTAGTGTCTGATTGTCTTTGTCTTTCTTTTCCTCCAAGGGTACAATCACCAACTGCCATCTAGAGTTAAATTTATAGCCGCAATGCAGGATAAAAGTCTTTCTTTCCAAGCCAATGGGCTGGGTTTCCAGGGGCATAAATTCTAGGAATTAGTACTATCCTACATAAAAATCACTGAAGGATGGTGTCCGTGGTTATTTCAGTGGCCTCCATGATACTCCCTAAAGGTGTAATTTATCCCACAGCCCCTAAGCTCATCCATTCATGCTCTCTCGAAGAGGCTGCATTTGCTTTTTCCAGAAACTCTCCAACCTAACAGGACCAGGCTGTAGGTCAGGGTCTGGCAGCCCCACCTAGAGTTTTCTGTGCAGACCATGTTGCTACTAAACTAGAAACAACCTGTATCATCTCCTGTTTGCTTTGTGTTCCATTAATGATCAACTTCATAAACATTCAAAATGAATACGGGATATTGTTTGTTCTATCCCCCTCTGCCCCTGTCTCCCTTGGTAATTTGTGAGTAAGAAAGGGTAATTCATTAAAAGAAGCTGAATGGATGAAGAGATAATATGACTTGGAGAAAAGGACCTGATAAATCACAAATAAATTCACTGCATTCACAGTTACTACAATTGCTGAGTCTAGGCTTTGGCAGAGCACAATGGAGCCAAGGTGTGTGCAGCATCACGGAGCATATGGCAAGAGTGGATGGGAGGAGGAATTGGGCTTCATAAACTTTAGAGTCAGTGCTGTGCTCCCAGCAACTGCCAAGATTCACCTACCAAAGTTAGAGAAGTAATTCTTAAACATTTCAAAGCAAAAATGAACACTGTAAAAAACAAAAACAGCAAATTAAAAGATCCATAGAATGCTGGTGCTCTAGCATGGTTACTCATACAATGCCAGGAATGGTGAGGTGGAAAAAATCTCAGAGACCCTGGAAGCAATTCAAGGACCAATCCAAGAAGAATTCTGGCATCAGAAAATGTTCAAGGTTTATGTTCTCATCAGGACTTCTTAATCTGCATTTACCCATTGGTGACCATTCAGTCCCAAGAATGGCTGAGAAACATTCCCCAAAACCATTAAGAACTCTCCTCTATGCCCCTTTGTCGTGGATTCTGCATTTTACCTGATGGGATAGGAAGTCCTGTCTCTGAAGTTCTTAAGCATTTGCTCCTGTCTCAATGCTTCTTCTCACCTATTTTTTCTGGAGTAGTTGGACCCTCATCTGATGGAAGATGACAGGCAGAGGTATATCTAAGGTACAGAAGGTATGGCATATACCCTAGGCACCACTTGAAGGGGAGGGTGCCACTGAGCAGATTCTATTAACCATGTTATTTTCCATCACCAGCTGTGGGAGGTCATTCAGAAGCTAAAGCTAATACTTTTGAATTGGAGAGGCCTTTCTTGATTTCAAAGGAGTTCTGGTGGTGAAGTGGTTAAGGCATTCAACTGCTAAGCAAAAGGTTGATGGGTCAAAGCACAAGCTACTCTGTGGGAGAAAGATGAGGCAGTCTGCTTCTATAAAGATTGATAAGGGTAGGAAACCCTATGAGACAGTTCTGCTCTGCCCTATAGGGTTGCTATGTATCGGGATCACTGGAAAGCAGTGGGTTTAGTTTGGTTTTCCTGACTTCAAGGAGCACTGGTAATGCAGTGGTTAAAGCACCTGGCTGCTAGCCAAAAAGTCAAGGGTTCAAACCCACCAACTGCTCCAAGGAAAAGATGTGACAGTCTGCTTCTGTAAAGATTACAGCCTTGAACACCCTATGGGGCTGTTCTACTCTGTCCTGTAGGGTCACAATGATTCAGAACCCACTGTAATATGCCACTGTGTCCCAGGGGTTCGAGGCTCCCCTGTACACGCCCAAGCCTCCCAACTACAACCCACAAGTCAGATGGACCCCTTTCTCTTTTAAAAGTTTTAGATGTTTGGGGCTATTTTATTTCCTTAATGTAACTTCTCACCAAACTGGGGGGAAAAGTTACCCAAGGCTGCAGAAGGGTGAAGACACTGGAGGAGACCCAGAAGAGCCAGGCTTTTTTGTTGTTGTTGTTGTTGTTAAGCAAACTGGTCTGTCTTCCATGAAAGTGAATAACTGGGCCCCCAAGGTATAGTTTTGATTATTGGTTAATTGCCCAAGGTTCACAAAGATGCGAAATATTTAAGGTGAGTGTTCGATGTTTGCATAGGAGCACAATTTCAGCCATAAGTGCTTTTTTCATAGACATGCCTCTGGTGACAGAAGAGTGTTCTGTTCCTGCAGAAAATTTGCTTGTCATCAGTGTAAGTGTGTAGAAACAGCTACTGCCTACATTGCTCTCCCTCTTGAAAGCTAACATTTTGGTGTGAATCAATTATGGAAAGTGATGCACACCGCCCCTACACACACACACCCCACCTGAAAGCTGAGATACAACACCAATGTCTAGAACTGTGAACACTGAGGCAGAACACTTCAAATAATATTAAAATTCGCAACTTATGAACAGTGAGTAATTGTAGAACTTTAGAGTTATATAAACTGATTCTTATAAAATAATTTCAATTCCTACATTAGTTTGCAGTTTTACAATACTACATTCATATGTATTTCCCTTGTCCTACAAATACCTGTTCAGGTATTCACTAACCCATTCTCTAAACAAAGAAATTAAGGCTCTGAGGTTTTGCCCATGATATAGCCTAGTAGTGAAACTCAGGCTTTAAATCACATTTTTTTTTCTCTCATTTTCTTCTATTCCAAAAGAAATATATATATATATATATATATATATATATATATATACTTCTGCCCCCCCCCCCGATACCATGGTATAGGACAGAATAAGATATACCTAAAGTCCCTCAAAATTTTCCAATCACAAAAGGAATCATGAAAACTTCTTCCCTTAGAAGAAGTTCACTTTGGCATTTTATTGTCCTTGGTGAAGGCCCTACCTCCATTGCATCTTTGTACCAAGAAAACACCAGCTAGATCTTTCTCTAGAGAGTAGCAAGGTAGCATTTCTCAGAAGCAGAATGATTTAATAAATATTTTAAAAACCTAGAACATAGCTCTGGTGGCGTAGTGCCTAAGGCATTTGACTGCTAACCAGAAGGCTGGTGGTTTTGAACCACCAGCCACTACTCGGCAGGAAGACTGGGCAATCTACTTCCACAGTGATACCGCCTCGGAAATCGAAGGAGGGGTCTCTATGAGTAGGATCCTACTCAACAGCAGTTAGTGAGTGTGAGTGAGAATATATTTATTGATGATTATTTTTGTGCTAAACATTATTATAGGGAATGTTCAGTGAATATATAACAGGAACTCATATAAGACTGTGATATATTTCATTATTTTCTAAGTATCATGACTCCTATATTCTGGAAGCCAGAACAGCAAACAAATCTGTCCTGGAAGTGCAGCCAGAATGCTCCTTGGAAGGAAGAATGGCCAGATTCATCTCACCTATTTGGTCATGTAGTCAGAAGGGACCATTCCTTGGAGAAGGATATCATGCTTGGTAAAGTGGAGGATCAATGAAAAAGAGGAAGACCCTCAAAGAGATGGATTTACACAATGGCTACAACAATGGGTTCAGGCATAGCAAAGTTTGTGAGGTTGGAACTCAACCGGGTAGTATTTTGTTCTGTTGTACACAGCGTCGCTGTGAGTTGGAGCCAACTTGATGGCACCTAACAACAACAACATATTCTAGCAGGTACTAGGAGTTCTTTGAAAATAAGTTTCTGTGAAATAGTATGATTCTTGAAGGATGAGAGCAGCAATGTGAGACCTTGTAGGATCAGTCATTAAGGCCATTGCTTAGTTGGGATTTTATAGAACCAAGACCTGACACAAGGTGATAAATTATGAGAGTGCTGAACAGCAGTGAATGACTGCATATCTTGCTAAACTCACTGGGGAGCTTAAGGAGGCAGAAGGTAATAGCTGAAATTAGAACTTGTCTGAAACATCAGGATAAAAATAGTTCTTGATATATGAAAATGGTCTGAAAAATAAAGCAAAATTGGTGCTGCAAGACAGCAACACACGCTCAGATCATTGCTTGTTTCTTTCCTTTGGAAAACAGTGTGCAAAAGTTGGTGAGAAGGAGCAAAGCCACCCAATCTCTTCCAAACCAAAGTGAGTTAAATGAAGCCATTAAGCAGATGAATTGCCATCAGAAAGGGCAAGAAATTGTGGAGGATTACTTACTGGAAAATTTATAGGGGAAGCACTTATTTTCTCAAAGTTCTTTCTCAACCATACAATTCTATGGTTCTTTCTCACTTTTGAGAAATGGTTTTGCCATTGCTTCCTGCAATGTGCCTTTGACTGAGTAATCAGAATTAGTATGAAGACATTTTGTGAAAACTGTCCAATAACCTTTACTTACAGATCTATTTTGAGTAGCAGATCTGAGATCATTGATATCCATCATGGAATCAGTCAATGCCTTTTAGAAATGAATGTCATAGTTTTATTTGGCACTTTTAAAATACAATACTTTCTTACACAGAGAAACCTGTGTATCTAGGCCTGGCTCTGTGTGTATCCTGTCATGTGATGTCATTCATGAGTTTGGTTGCTGGGAAGGAAGTGAGTCCTAGTAAATACCATTCAAACACCAAAGGTAGGTTTTATGGATTTCACTTATATCAGTTAAATTTATAAATCCAATCTTATTCTCATATTCTGAGTATAAAAATAAAAGATTATAGTATGATATCTCTTCTATAACCTCATATTTTTCAAGTGAATTTCTAGCTGGCCAGTGATGGGTAATTTAAGACCCTCATTAGCTTTATGCATCTTTAACCTCAATTGCAGAATGTAGTAAATTTAACACAATTTTTGGAAGTTCTTAATTGATGATTATATTTCTAAGAATTTTCAGTAATTAATACCACATGTTCTAAGATTTTTTAACAGAAGATGATCAGTATTTGAAATCAAAATACAAAATCAATATTACCATAATTTCAAGTCATAGTCTGAATATAAGTTTACCTTCACAATTAATACTGTCAATTTAAAATTAAATATTGTGAGGGTTGCACAGAAGTAGCAAAATTGTTTGTCATTCAAACCAAATCCATTTGTTCCATTATCCATTAACTTCTGTCTCTTCATATCATTTGAAATGAAAATGAAATGCCATAGGAAAGTAATTCTTGTACCATCTTCAGCCAAAGAATTGAGAAATTAATGATAGATGGTTGTTTTACACATACAGTGCTTATGTGAACTGGGAAATCTTAATTTGAGCTAGTTCACATTTTTATACTCTGTCCTTACATGACTATGTTTGAGAGATAGATGTAAGGCTTTCAGAAATTTGGAAACATGGCCTTTTCTTTGCCTTTTGTGCACAAGTGGAGATGTATGATGTTTCTCTCTGTGCCTTGCAAGAATGTCCTCTAATGAGGTGAGAATGGTTTCAACCATAAGGAACATTCTTAATGTTGGATCACTCACATTAGACCTCCTGAGTATAATAAATAGATAATAGTTTTGGTTTTTTTTTTTTAACCCATAAGTGTGCCATGTTGTAACTGTTACATTATGTGTATGTGTGTGAAGTTAAATTACCTTTATGACTGGTCTGCTGCCAAAAAAACCATGTAAGCACAAGTCACCTAAATATAGCAAAACTGACACATAAGCATGAGGCTTATGTATGAGAAATAGACAGGATTACAAGGAGAAGTTAATGTCTGATCCTTTTCCTTATGTAACTCTACCTTAGATAATCATTTAATGAAATAAAACCATGTCATTATTGTTAATACTTTTAGCATGCCTGAACTTGTCCTTGATCTTTAGCATTTTAGCAGGTGTGTTCTTGTATGCCCTGAATGGACATGTTAACTCACATACACAAAAGTACAAATGAATGCACAAGGGGTTCTGAATTTTATGCAAAGTGCATTTATGCTTAATATATATTTTAAGAAAAAATGAATGGATCAAACTGAGAGAAATGGAATAGTAAAAGAAAAAAAAGTAGAAAACTTGTCTAGGATAAAGAAATTATACCTTTTATCAAATGTAACTGACATATTGTCCAACTTTAATTAATGAGTTTCATACCAGATAGTTTTCCTCAGTATGGTGGGTTCCATGATGTTAGGTGGTACATGGGTCAATATTTTGTTTTATATATTCTTTTCTATTGTGTTATAAAAATATTATTTTTCACATAAGTTTGTGAAATCATGGTTACTAGGATTTAGGAAGAAGCTAAGTGGAGAAAAAAAAAGAGAGGATTTATGTAATGTTGATTTAAAGAAGGAAAAATGATCAATAGTTGGGAAGAAGATACTGACCTTTGAGAATTACTGATACTAAACACATCAGATTTTAAGCCAACTAAAGAAGATCAAGTGAAATACAAACATATTTTAATTAACCAGATCCTCAACCTCAGATATTTTCCAATTGTATACTCCTCGTACATGTGCATGCACACATGTGCACACACACACATTTCTTGGATGAAAAGAGGCAACTAATACATTTAACACATTCTAGTGATTTGGCAAGGGATAAAATTCAATTTCAAGGTTTATTCTAAAGAAATGCTTCTCTGAGTGTCGTTTCCAGACCAGCAAGCAGAATGGGCATCTCCAAGGAACTTTCAGAAGTGCACAGTCCAGATCTTTTGACTCAGAACCTCTGGAAATAGAGCCCAGCAGTCTGTCTTCAAGAGTCCTCCAGCTGATTTGCTGCACACTCAAGGTTGGGGATGATTATTCAAGTCTTTACAATCCAACCCTAGAGCTTTTGTCCCTTCATTGTTGGGGTCCTTGCATCCAGGTATATTATACAAAATAAAATAAAATAAACTCACTGCCATCAAGTTGGTTCTGACTCATAGTGACCCCTCCTTGGGTTTCCGAGGCAGTATCTCTATGAAAGTAGACTGCCCAGTCTTCCTTCTGAAGAGTGGTTGGTGGTTTTGAACTACCAGCCTTCTGGTTGGCAGTCAAACGCCACCAAAGGTACATTATAGACACTCTGAAAACTAGCAAATGAATGATCCTTCATACTTCATAAGGGGTTGCCATTTAGGAACTTCAGAAACTGAAATCATCTACCACCTCAGAGGGACTGATGTGGTAGTAAAATCTCCATAGTGGACTCCTACAGCCACTAAAGTAGTATTAAACAATACAGTCCAGCTCTCTGAGCTGATGTGGCATTGCAGTATATCTATTTTTCTTAGGAGCCTGCACTTTTATATCCTCTCCTGTCAATCATTGTTCCTCTCTATCTTCCTGTTGCCCTACTGATGATAAACATGTTCTTCTGTTCAAATACCGTCTTTTCCATTTAGCTTTGTTTTCTTTGGATAAATAATGCATTATTGAATAAACAGTAGCCAGAGATAAAGAAAGAATATCATGTGTTACACGTGTGTAGGGATTTCACTCTGCCAAACACTTTCATGTTTTTTTAGTTGTGTAAGGGAGCCCTGGTGGCACAGTGCCTAAGGCATTTGACTGCTAACCAGAAGGCTGGTGGTTGAAACCCACCAACCACTTCTCAGAAGGAAGACCCAAGGAGGGGTCACTATGAGTTGGAACCAACTTCATGGCAGTGAGTTTGGTGTTTTTGGCTTATTTAGGAAGCAGTCAACAGAGTGGGCTCTGGAGACAGACAAGTTGGGTGTGAATTTTATTTCTGACACTTATTAAAGTTCAGTCTCCTAAACTTTCATAGCCTCAGTTTCCTCTAAAATGAGGATAATCATAGAACCTTCTCTAGCATTAATGTGGCTAATAAATGAAATTATTTATGGAATCCACCTAGCACTGTGCCTGGCCCCCTTGCAAGCACTCCATAAATGTAAGCTACTATAGTTATTACATTTTTATCTTCACCACATACTCCTGATGTTTGTAGGACAAATAATTTAATCCTCATGTTATTAACAGGAAATTGAGACTAATGGAGATTGGGAAGTTACTTGACTTATCTCAGGTCTCAGGATTAGTGAACAATATTATAGGGACTTGAATGAAGAACTCTAGTCTTCTGGCCAGTGCTTATTCCACTAAACCAAACTTTTAAAATAGTGGTTTTTAAAATAGTTTTTTTTTTTTTTTTTCCTGAAAAATTTCCAGGACAATAAAAGAAACACCAATCCTCTGTTGTATTTTCTCCTTGCTTTTAAACAATGCCTTCATCCTAATATAAAAGTCATGCCTTTATTTAATAATTTTAAGTGCATTTTACCTTTGTTGTCGTTAGGTGCCATCAAGTCAATTCCAACTCACTATGTAGTTGCACTATGTACAACTGAATGAAACACAGCCTGGTCCTGCACCATCCTCACAATCATTGCGATGTTTGAGCCCACCATAACAGCCACTGTGTCAATCCATCTCATTGAGGGTCTTTCTCTTGTTCATTGCCCCTTTTACCATTGCCTGTTTATCCTTTTACCTTTAGTGACAGCCTAAATATAGTTCTAAATAACCTGCTGTATATGGGAGTATATCCCATAAAGTCCAGTCTTATGAAGGTATCATAAACAAATGGATCATCTTTGACTTAATTTTTAGTCAACATAAAAATATCTATATATAACACCATATGATAAATGAATATACAAAAATGCCATGCAAAGTCATATAAAGAAACAAAAAGTTCCTCCTGGGACTTCAGGGAAAGCAACTGAGATAGGGTGGCCATTTGAATTGAGTGTTGAATGATAAACCTTTTTCCACTGGAGAAGCATAGATGGAATAGGAAGGTAGGGTGGCACATTTTGGACCAAGGGGGCCATTTGAGCAAAGGCATGAAGGAACAAGAAACAATGATTGATCCAATTAGTTAAGTTGGGCAGATGGCTTTTGTCCTCTGAAGTGCCTTCTATGCAAATCAAAGGAGTTTGAAGATTATTTGGTCATATCCAAGATGCAGTAAATGTTGTTAGGGAGACTGTGTCATGAGCAGATTTGTGACTTAGAAAGATAATACTGGCAGCAGTGTAATGAATGAATGACCAGAGTAGAGACTGCAGTCAAAACTATTGCACTAGTTCAGGACAACAAATGGAACTAAGGAAGTAGCCAAGAGGTGAAGAGGAGGGAACAAATGACAGAAAAAAAGTGTTGTAGATATGCTCAGTGGGCCTTGGTTCCTGCTGAAATATACAGACTAAGTGAGAACAAGGAGATCAAGAATTAGCTTAGGGAGATGGGTGAATAGCTGTAACTGTAACTATGATATCAAGCCAAAACCAAACTCACTGCCATTGAGTCAATTCTGACTTCTAGTGACCCTCGTTATAAATCTTTACAGAAGCAGACTGCCTCATCTTTCTTCTGTGGAGCAGCTAGTAGGTTTGAACCACCAACCTTTTGGTTAGCAGCCAAAAGCCTTAACTACCACACTACCAGAGTTCCTTATGACTAAGATAAGGAAATATATTAAGTTTATCCATTCAATAAAGGTTATATTTAATTATAGGAATTCTATCTACTCATTTGCTATTTTTGTTACAGTGATAAATCTTGCATATTCACATGAAAGAAATTACTATAAATAGTCCTTTACACTATATTTTGGAGTTCCTGGGTGGTGCAAAGGATTCACCCACTTGGCTGCTAACTGGAAAAGGGTTAATTCAAGTCCATCCAGAGGTGCCTTGAAAGACAGACCTCTTGATGTACTTCTGAAAAACCAGTCACGGGGGAGGATGGTTCTACTCTGACACATATGGGGTCACCATGAATTGGGTTCTACTGGATGGCAACTGGTTCCTGGCACTGGATTTTACTAGTCTCTTTACCTTACTAGACTGTAAGTTCCTTGAGGGGAGGGAAAATGAACCCTATCTCATTCACCTTTTGAATATCCAGTACCTTGGTACCTGGCACAGAGAAGTGAGCACATGTTTGATTAATTGGATTGAACTTGAATATATTAACAGCAATATGAAGAATGCTTGGAGAATTTGCTTGTATCTGCTCCAATTTTTAGTCTATTTCAGCCTTTTCATTTGGGCTTCTATGATCTTTTTCCAGTGCTGCAAACACTTCTACTTGACAAGAAAAAAAAAAAAAGAGTGTGAGTGAATGAGAAGGGGGGAAGGGAGAATTGCAGCATCTAGATTGAACTCTGCAGGTTTGCTTCTCTCATAATTTTCACCTTTGATGGGAACTGTCCCAGATTTCATCCACCAGCCTAAGGTTCTGACATGGTACCTTCTTAAATCAAGCTTGAAGGAAAATTGATTGAAAAGAAAACACCATTATGGGAAAACAATTCATTCTCTTCCCCTTGACAGAAGGTAGACTTTTGTCTATATTGTAGAATAAATATTAGCTGGCTGATTTCTTTAAGATCTAGGAGTCTAGAGGAGTCACAGTAGCTTTGCTCAGTTTTTGCTAGTATATTTCCCTTAGCTTTAGCCATTTGATTCAAAGGTTTTGGATGTCTTTCAAAGAGGAGTATTTTTTCTCCCCATGTAATTATTTGTATTAACTACATGTAGCTGTGTGATAACTCATGTAGGTATGTTTGTATGCAATTGTGTGAGCATTTCCACTGAATGTATGTATGTTCCTCCAAACAAGGATTAGTTATTTTTCATTTTTCAACAAAGGCCTTAAATATAAAAAGTGTTAGAATTTTCTGTGTTGAAAGGCAATGCATTTGAACTTACAAATGAATTCAAACTTACGATAAAAGAAAGGTGCAGTGTCCACTTAATGTCTGGGATGGTGGAAACCATTTGGATATCATTTAATAGGAGCCCAGAAGACATCCACATTGTGAGGGACTCATCCTTTCAGTGGGCAAAATTGATTTTATTTTCTCTTGAAAGGATTCCAAAACCCACATCTCCTGGAACAAAACCTAGCTCTGAAAACCTGTATGTTTGGTAAACATTCTAATAACGTTAAGTTTGGGCTTTCTCTCTCTATTCCAACACATTCCCTCCTATCCCTATTGTATAATGCCTGGCCTATTCACACATTTATCAATTCTTGGCTCCAAGAAGAGTTGACTTTGACTGACTAAAGTTCTTTTTGCACAAGTCTGTGGGTTCTTACCCAGAAGTGAAGCCAGATGCATGGCTACCAGAGTAGAGTGGACAAGTGAAAACAGGTACTTGTTTAATGAACTCCCTGACTTCTGCTTCTACCAAGTCACCTTCAAAGTTTCAGATGTCTTATCAGAAATAAGATGCTTGCCAATATATTCTTCATCTCCTGTGTCACTCTGTGTATCACCCTGCTCTTCAGGTAATTATTTTTCTACTTGTTATGTGAAGGTATTTGATTAAGTCCTGGCAATGAAGACATTGTGAAGGTCCAAAGCCAGTGATACTTCTTCTGAAATGGTCTCCTTCTGAGCCAATTTTGGAATCATAGATTTAGTCCTAATGATTTTACTTTCCCCCTGAGACTAGGAATGTGGTATTATTTCCTTTGTTTGTTTGCTTTTTATTCTCTGTCTCTATCTCTGTTTCATTCTCTTGAAAATCTTAGCAAGAGTTAATGGACTTATGATCTAAAAAAAATAAGTTATTAGAAATCTCTGTCATGATACCTGGAGAATTGATGCTTGAATTCTCCTTGGCTTGAGTCAATCCTTTATCCTTTTTAGGTAAATGACTTAAGTCTCCTGCAATTCTTTGTGTGGGAGAATCTTTTTAGATGAATCATTTAAATTGAAAGCCCTCTCTGTTCATCAAGGGGCACGATTTTGGAGTTCTCCTGAGTATTGCGTGCACGCTTAGTACAGTCATTGAGACACAGAAGGAAACCATGTGCCTTAATCTATATGAAATCTTGATTCATAGGTGGTTATTTGGATAAAGGGTACAACTGCAGTTTTGTATCTCTGGATCTCTTTCCAGAATTTCCCTTAGGCCATTTAAAATATATTCTCCTCATTCCTTTGTGAGCTTAAAACTTATTATCAGAAGACCTCAGGCCTAACTGTTACCACCAGAGAATGAAAGTCACATTCCATCTAACTCTACAATCTCTAGTCCACTGTTAACACCCAGGATAGATGAAAAGGCAGCCTTGCTATTTGTCACCCCAAAGTGACAGAATGTTATGAATGCTGTGATTTCTTCATCGCACTGTGAAGAGTTTTTAATTGGCCATGTAGGGCCTGCAGGGACACATCAGCATGCTCAATTGTTTTTATAACCAGCCTTAAATGAGTCTAGAAAAAGCCAGGCAGGTTTCCTTCAACAGGAAAATCTGGTACCTTTACCTTTACACTTGTTCTGTGGTACTTGTTAAATCTGCTCAGAATTCTCTTCCCTTGTAAAGGCAACTCTTAATTAATTCTTCAGTGTTCTTTGCAATAAGAAGAAATTAAAAGGGACTCATTTGGTATTAGAAGAGCTCACCCTTGTAATTGCATATCCATTGCATTGTAATTAAGTATTAATGACTGTCATTCTGTTTTGTAGTCTAAAACATTCCCCTACAAGTCATGTGGCAGGAGGGCTAGAGGAGCCAGCCAAGGCTGAGGAATACCTCTTCAAGACTATTATCTAAATAAACTAGGGAGGCCTTTTGCAAATGTTACAGATGAGGAAACTGAGGCATGGAGAATTTCTTAACTGGTACAAATTCACACAGCTAATAAATGATAGAGACACAATTCCATTCCAGGCCCTCAGGACCCTAAACCCTATGCTCTTTCCATGAAAGGCTGCCTCACACCATCTCACATAAACCCTGCAACTCAACTATGAGTCAGGTAGGGCAAGAATTGTTGCTCTAGTCCTTCTCCTGTTATGCCCATTACCACTCATTCACTGGGTACAACTAATGGATTGATTTTGCATATGTAGGTCTCATGTTTCTTGAGTGCCTTACATCTTCTAAAAGATTTTCATTTACTTTATCTATTCAGATATACACAGCAGCTCTTTGTGGTGTTTTCCCATTTAAGAGAGGTCTTTTGGATTGAAGAAGTTTAAGTCATTTATGGGAATGATTCCTTGCCTCATTTGAGCATATGTGTGAATTTCATCAACCTAGTATTCATTTCCTAGTATGTATCTAGGAGCTCTGGTAGCATAGTGCCTAAGGCACTTGACTGCTCACCAGAAGGCTGGCGGTTCAAACCCACCAGCACTCCTCGGAAGGAAGGTTGGGCAATCCTACTTCCGTAGTGATGCTGCCTCGGAAACCCAAGGAGGGGTCACTATGAGTCGGGGCCGACTCGACGGCAAACAACAACAACAACAACAAAGTATGTATCTAGAACTAAAATAGAAACTATGGGTGATAAAAATTAGCAACCACAGCATTTAACATTTATTGAGTTTTGAGTTTTTGTTGTGGTCATTTTTTTACATGCATTGTTTCATTTACTCCTCATAACCTAGTGATCTAGGCACTGACTCTCCATGTTTTTGCAGATGAGGAAACTAAAATTCAGAGGAATCAAATAACTTGTCTGTGGTCTCACAGCAGATAAATGGTAGATTTGAGATTCAGCCCAGGTAGTCAGACTCCAGGGTCTGTGCTCTTTGCCATTATAGAAAATTATAAAATCACAAGGCATGGCCTTGATGGTGAGACAACATCAGTACAAGAACTAAGATGGACATGTCTTGAAGAATGACCAAGACTTTGTAGAAGAGAAGGAGAGGGTGTTTCAGTTATGGAAACCAAAACCAAACTGGGGCCATTGAGTTGATTCTGACTCTTGTGTGTCAGAGCAGAATTATGCAAGCACAACTGTGCTCCATTAAGTTTTCAGTGGCTGTGATCTTTCAGAAGTAGATTGCCAGGGTGCCTATCAAGTCCAGGTGTGTGGAAACTGCATGGACATCCAATACAGCTCTGTTATATATATATTATATATATTATATATATTATATAATATATATACCAAACCCATTGGTGTCTAGTCAATCCTGATTATTAACAGCCCTATAGGACAGAGTAGAACTGCCCTATAGGGTTTCCAAGGCTGTAAATCTTTACAGAAGTAGACTGTCACATTTTTATTCCATGGAGTGGCTGGTGAGTTGGAACCACCAACCTTTTGGATAGCAGCCAAGCATTTAACCACTGTGCCACCAGGGTATGTGTGTATGTATGTATGTATGTGTGTGTGAGTGTGTGTGTGTGTGTGTGTGTGTGTATATATATATATTTTTTTTTTTTTTTTTTCAACTCACTGTTGTCAAGTTGATTTGACTCATAGCAAGCTTGGGTTTCTGAGGCAGTATCTCTAAAGAAGTAGATTGCCCAATCTTCCTTCTGAGGAGTGGCTGGTTGGTTTGAACTACTAGTCTTCTGGTTAGCAGTCAAATGCCTTAGGCACTATGCCACCGGAGCTCCCATATATATATTCATTTTAGATAAAATTATAATATCTAAAGATGATAATATGGTAAGAAGGAATATACTCCACTCTCCTAAAGTATGTAGTTAGCTGGACTCTAAAACCTGAACTTTGTGGAGGTGACAATGAAGGGGTCTGAAAGGAGGACAGCCTTTGATGCATGTTTGTATTGCAAGCCTGACATGGACTTTAGTACCATCAGCCCAGGTAATCTGAAGGTGCAGTCTAGTCCTGGAAAGAGGAAATCAGGACAACAAAGCAGGTGCCATTCGAGCTTCAAAGAAGGCCTTTTGTGAACCCAGGGAGCTTAGCTGACTCCCAGGAAGGAGAGCAGAAGGACATTCACAGAGGAAGAGCGAGAGTCTGGCCCAGTCTTTAGGGACCCCCGTGGGAGGTTTCTCCCAAACACAGCTGAGCATTGCAAATGGTTGAACACCAGTGAGCACCAGCAGCTGCTGAAGCTGAGAGGAACAGAGACAACTGAGCAATTAACCTTTGGTGATGTGTGTGAAACTCTAATTAAGAGCTGAGTCTCCTCTATTATTTGGGAGGGGGAGATGCAGAAAAATGTCTGAGGGGGAAGAGGGAGTGAAAGCTGGGAAAAGGACAAGCGTGTTAGCAAGTCAGATTTAGAACACACCCAAATGGGTGTGAAAGGGTGGGAGCAGAGAAGGGGATCTCTGACTAATGTCCCTATTTCCCAGTCACAGTTTCTTTTCCCTTCCCAGTCACCCCACAATGAGTGGTGGGCACAGAAGCCAGCATGTTGGAGGAAGCGGAAGCTGGCTGCTTATGCCTCTCTGTTATAATCCTCTTCTATGTTTGCAGAATATTGCTGGTCATTTCTGTGTAAATTTGCTGAGAGTAGTAATCTAGCAGCTTTTCTGTTGACAAATGAGGACCATCTTAATAGTCAAGAGACTAGTTCCATCACTGGTGAGGAGGAAGGTTGCAGAGAACACTGGGAAGTGGATGATCTTGGGAAAGCGTGTTTCCACAGTGCCCCCACTTTTAGATAAGAGGATGTAAGTTTGTACACCTTGGGAACCTGGTGTCTTGTGAGGACTTACTGTTCTGAATCTTTCCTCTTTTATCAGTTGGTTAATGACTGCCCTTCAAACAGAATCACGAGGGAAGGCCCCTCCACAGTTGCCCAGAAGTACTCAGAAGCGGAGGCATACAATTGTTTTGTGTCAGAGTTTTTCGTTGTCCATCTCCAGGAAACAGACAACAGTGGTGTCTTTTGTGATGTGACCAGGAATGAATGCAGAGAGTTCCTTTACTACTTAGATTTCACTGTTCCTTCACTCTAAGAATAAAAGACCTCAAGGGTGACTCTTTGAGGAAGTTCACCTAACTCAATTCCCAAAGAAACAGCTCCCTCTGCATTTTGCTCCCCATCCTGGAAAAACTTCTATTACCACTCTGCTAAGAATGGGAAAGGTACGTGGATGGGGAGGTCATTTTTTAAAGACCAAACTTCTGGAATCCATGGTCTTTCTGCTTTCACCTTTCCAGCAGTGACCCTCTCAAGCGTTATTCACTATAGGACTAGATGTTTATAACCATTCATTTGTTCTAAATGCTGAATGGTGAAAATAAAATTTCCAAGAACCCAATATTTATGGAACTTTCCTTTTAGGAATGCAGAAGGCTGGTGGTTCAAACCCACCAGCCACTCCTCGGAAGGAATGTTGGGCAACCCTACTTCCGTAGTGATACTGCCTCGGAAACCCAAGGAGGGGTCGCTATGAGCCGGGGCCAACTCGATGGCATAGAACAACAACAACAACAACAGTGGCACAGCAAGGGAGCCGTGGTAGTACTGTGTGTGGTCAAGTGCTCAACTGCTAACTGAAAGATTGGCCATTCAAATCACCAGCCACTCCCAGGAGAAAGATGTGGCAATCTGCTTCCATAAAGATTATAGCCAAGAAACCCTATGAGGTAGTTCTACTTTGTCCTAGAGGGTAGCTATGAGTTGGAGTTGACTCAACACCAATGGATTTGCATTTGTTTCCTTGTTTGTGGCACAAAGCTTAAGTGCTCAGCTGCTAACTGAAAGGCTGGCAGTTTGAATTCACCCAGAAGCTCCACTGGAGTAACAACTAGTGATCTACTTCTGTAAAGATTACAACCAAGAAAACCCATAGTTTTGTGCTGTCACATGGGGTTGCTATAACTTGGAATTAATTCAATAACACCTAACATCAACATTTTAGGAAGAACGAACAGCTGGTAAAGAAGTAAACAGATAAGTAAGAGATGGAGTGTGTTGGGTGGGAAGATGAGTGGCTGGATGAGAGGAGAAGACACCGAATGGGGAAAGATCTGGAAGCCCCCTCAGAAGAGATGGCGGTGAAGCAGAGACCTGACTGACACTGAAGGAGCCAACCATTCAAAAATCAGAGCAACTGTCAGAATAGAGGCCCTGAGGGAGGAAAGAGCTAAGCTTGCTAATGAATCAGGTAGAGAGCAAGACTGCTGGTTGCCTTCCCAGAATACCTTGCACTGTCAAGATTTTACATTTCTGTTCTGTCTGTCCTTACAGGCTTGCTAGCCTACATTGTTCAATTCAGGCAAGCTTGCTAAAAGCATTACATAGGCTCTTCTCCCACGTTCCCCCCTTTTCCTGACCTTTAATGTACTTGGCTTTTCATCACTACCATTTCTCATTGGGTGCTCCTAACTTAAAAATGTAAGACTAAATTAATTTTCTTAGTTTCCTTGGCTCCTGGGCAAATCAGAGTCTATCTAGGCCTTAGGTCTTTCCCTGAAAATTAAAGTTGCGACCAACTCAGGTCCAATTCATGGCAACCCCATGTGTTTCAGTAGAATTATGCTCCATAGGGTTTTTGATGACTGGATTTTTTAGAAGTAGATGGCCAGGTCTTTCTACCAAGAATTCTCTGGGTGGACTCAACATTCCAACCTCTTGATTAGCTGCCCAGTATGTTAACCATTTCCACCACTCAGGAACTCCTAGTCTTTCCTTAGATTCAGCTTAAAACAAGTTTTCTTGCAATTGGGGGGGAGACGTCAGCTCACTAAGTATCCTTTGACTTTCTCAACACAGAATTTAGGCTGTGTCATTAATTTTGCATCTTTCTTCCCCCTTTCTTCTTTCCATAAATCTTCCTTTTTAAAAATTGTTTTCTGTGAGGAACCTTATTCTCCTTTATGTATAACCAAAATTAGATTCTTTACTTCCGCCTCCAAAATTAATCATATCCAATTGGGAAGTAGAGAAGTTAATACCATAAAGATAAAAAATGACCAACCTGAAATTGTTATTTTTAAGCCCCGCATTCGGTTCAGTATTTACCCTGTCCATGCTACATGAGCAGATGAAAATCTTGCACCTATATTTCATGATAGTGTAATATAATTTTACATGTGTTTTTGTAAATATCATTTCATTTGATTCTGATAAAAACCTTGGGAGATCAGCAACCCATGAATTGGTGGTATAATTTTTATAAGGCTTACACAGGCTTAGCGAGGTCAAGACATTCCAAAGTCCCAAAGCTCAGTTCCTCCTATTGTCCCCAATCTGTACCCACCTCTGGTCTGGCATCACTCTGCACTTCATAGCTCTTTGTTGGTGTCATCATCTTTGATGGGGAAAAATAAACAAATAAAGGTAGAAATTTACTTTTTTAAGTCTTATCACAATGGCTGCTGATACAGATAGTGGGGGAAGAGGTGGAAGAGTAAGGGAAGACAGAGCTCCAGAAAATGGAAAGAAAATGTAAGACTGAAAAAGGACCCTGATTTTGTTTTTGGAACAGAATGGTCCCAAAAGGTCATGGAGGCATCATAGTCTGACCTCCTCTAACTTCACTAGGGGAAGCAAGAATCACCATCAGTAGCAACAATCCAAGGCTGACTCCTATGAAGCAGATGTCAGGCATGGTCCATCCTACAAATTTTCTACCAGTTCTGACACCAACAGTCCCTTGCATGGCACTATCTACTTTTCTGTTGGATTTGATAATTCATTGTAATGGCCAAACAGAACTCACAGAAAATATTCATGCTTATGGGTTTATTAAGGAAGAAACAGGATCAGGAATGCTCACGACATACGGTTATATCAACCATGCCATAGGGATACTTCTCTCTGGTCTCAGCCTCACAGCCTGACCTCTTTCCTACTCAGGTAACAGTTACAAAGCTCTTTTAGCTCTGCTGATAAGTACCCAGAGAGGCACTCCACTCTACCAGAAAGCTTATGCCTGGAGGCACTCGGATTTCTCGCTCCATGGGCTGGGAAGCCCACTGCTTCCTTGTGTCAGCTGCTTGGTCCTGCTGCTTCTGCCACTGTTTTGCCACCATCATTTCTCCACTGTTGCTTCTCACCATCTCTTGCCATCTCAGTAAAATGTTGCAGCTCTCTCTCTCTCTCATCTCTTGGGTGGAGGAGGTCTAGTGCAGGGATCTTGGGCCCAAAGACATGCCCCACTTCCAGTTCTTTTTTCTTAATGATAATGGGATCCTTCTTTCCGCCTCTAGGAGGCCTCATTTTAAACCTCCAATACTCCAAACCAAACTCATTGCCATTGAGTTGATTCCAACTCATAGCAACCCCAGAGGGTTTCTAAGGCTATAAATCTTTATAGAAGTAGACTGCCTAACCTTTCTTCCACAGAGCACCTGGTGGGTTTGAATCATCAACCTTTTGATTAATAACCAAATACCTTGACCACTGCACCACCAGAGCACCTTATTTTAAGCCCAGCAGAGGGTAAAAGTGCCTAACCCCCACATTAGTGTTCCATACACCTTATCCCATGGTCTGACCCCCACAAGGGTGCCATGTGCATTACTTACTTTATTAGCAAGTTGTCCAATCCCCTTGATGGGCCACAAGCACCTCACATTTGCATAGTCTCACCCAGTTATGTGGTGGAAGTCACAAAGACTATGGCTAGAAGAGCCATATTAAGTAATTCACTGCACCACAAATGGATTGGGGCATAAGTAATTATTTGTTTCTGAAATACATCTTCTAGGAAAATGAATAAATCGGTTCCTTATTTTTATTTTTTTTAACAAAAGAGTCTTCACGCAAGACATAGGCTAGCAGGCCTAACATGTGCCCTTCTAAATCTTGCCCTCATATATGGTCAAGAAGAATGACTATGGAGTATCCACATCACAAACCGTGGGTTGTAGTGTGAACATCACATAGAGCCTTAGTTTCCTTCCTGGGCCTTATTTCCAGTAGTGGAGATGAGTCTTTATATTTAAGCAGTCAGGTCTAACTCTTGAAATTGGATGAGGAATGAGGAATGAAAATTATGTATGTTTGACTCTGGTGCTTACTAATAGCTTTCTTCTCTTTTCCCACCCATCTAGCAACAGTTAAAAAAAAAAAAAAAAAAGTGTATGGAAGGGAATGAATGAGTGTAGACAGAAAAGGTTGGCAGAAACATTTGGTATTTCTCTGAAGTTTCTTTTCCCCCTGGGTGAGAGAGGATGTGACTAGCCAATTCCTGGACATGTTCCCAACCAGAATGATATGCAGAGAAGGAGCAAGAGCTCCATGGGTCCTAACCAAAGCCACCACTTCACACTTCCAGCTTTAGTCCAAACCTCCACTTACCATGCAGGGCTGCTGTCCTGACCTGACTACTGAGGAGATGCAGTTTTCCCCCTAGGAGATCCGCCATGAGCTAAAAATAAGGACTGCTGTTTCTCTGCAGATACCATTAACCCAATTAGAGCAAAAAATTAAAGGAAATTACAGCCTCATTAAATGCAAGCAGGAGAAACACCAATAATGCAAACTAAATCAGTTATATGATTTAAAACTTTACTCAAAAATCAAAATAATTTGAAATCATCAATAACTTAAGTGAAAGTGGAAGCCATATGGCAGCCACTGTGTGAGCTGGTGAATCAACAGAAGTCCATGATTGGAATGCAGCAATAGAGTTGACAACTGATGTTTCCAAAATCACAGAATTAAATATAAGTAGTTACTGAGGGGTTGCCTGTCCCCTTAAAAAGGGAAATTATTCTTCTGAAAGTCCTTTGGTTTAAACATAGGATCAACTCCTGAAAGAATTTAGAGTCTTTGACACTAGTTAACAGAAGGCATGTATTTATCATTGGGGCTGTGCTGGTCCAGTGCTTGAATTCTAGCCTTCCATGGAGGAGACCTGAGTATGATGCCCAGACAATATACCTTATGTGCAGCCACGGCCACAACTTGCATGTTGTTATGATGCTGAATAGTTTTCAGCAGACCCTCAAGACTAAGACAAAATAGGAAGATCTACTTCCAAAAATCAACCAATGAAAACCTTCTGGAACATACTGGTCCAGTCTGCAACTGATCGTGGTGGTAACAGGACCTGGCAGCATTTTGATCCATTGTGAATGGTGTTGCCATGAATCGAAGGCTAACATGTATTTAATAACACATTTTATCAAATAGAAGTGAACTGGGGCCTGATTGATTGATATCAGTATTTGATTTATTCTCAACTGAAAGTGCTAGACTATTAAGCCTACATCACTCTGTGTTGTTGTTGTTGTTGTTATGTGCCGTCGAGTCAGCCCTGACTCATAGGGACCCCTCCTTGGGTTTCCGAGGCAGTATCACTACGGAAGTAGGATTGCCCAACCTTCCTTCCGAAGAGTGGCTGATGGGTTCGAACCGCCAGCCATCTGGTGAGCAGTCAAGTGCCTTAGCCACTATGCTATCAGAGTGTGATGTCATTTTCCCCTCTGGTAGCTAAGGTAAATCCCTAGGTTAGGTTTTGTATAACCTCAAGCCTCTTGAAAACTCACAGGCTCCTATTGTAAACCCCTTCAAATTCCTGTCCTACCACTGTTCACAATTTCCTGCAAGGAACACTTTTAGGGGATGAGCCCCAGGACAAAACTAAGCCCCCAACTATAGAAACCATGATGAGAATGGCAGGGAGTGATCCATAACAGAGCTACCACTCAAGTGTTCATACCCCATCTTCCCACCAGAACAGGAGCAGAGAATCCTTGCCTGCACTAATTGAAGCCTCAAGCCAACTGGAGTTGTTGCATGATCCACATGAGCCTTGGGCTTGCTGTTGCTCTGGAAGCCATAGTCATTGCTTGAGGAGCTGAGAACAAAGACAGCAGCCTAACAAGTGATAATCTCAAATTAGGTGGTCAAATGGGCAGGGCATCATGGAAACCAGCCTCTAAGAGTTGGAAATCTTACCTATTTTGAAGGTCTCTTGGAGTATATCCAGCCACCACAAACTTGTCAGTGGCCTCTGGGTTGCTGACATAACCAGTCCAGAGTAACTCAACCTAAAGCTCTCCACTATGTTGTCAAGGAATTTATGACACATTATTTTTCTCATTTGAAACTTTTTAGAAACCAAAATACTTTTATTAAAAAAATATTGTGTTATATTTTCATATTATAAAAGTAATGTGTTCCTATTATATTAAACAATGAGAAATAAAGAAAATTAAAACCAAAAAAAAAAGTAATTTCTCCAACCTTCCTAAAATAACTGTGCTAGCAATTAGGCATATTTTATCCCATTTTATTTCCTATAACCAGTTTTATTTTTTCTATTATGTATGTGGGTCTATTTTCAACATCAGCCACTTGCTAAATTAAATAAAGATTTTTCTGCAGACACTGTGCTGTTCTCTAACTCCTCCCTTCACTCAGCAATCCTTTCTTGAACACTGTGCTAAGCAATGGGAAGAGAGAGAATGTTCCCCAACTTTATGTGTAGTCAACTAGTTAGAGACCAGGAGTCCCTAGGTGAAACAAATGGTTAAGTGTTGAACTACTAACCCAAAGGTTGGAAGTTCAAACCTACCCAGTGATGCCTGGGAAGACAAACCTGCTTCCAAAACATGACAGCTTGAAAACCTATGAAGAAATGTTACTCTGCACACATGGGCTCACCATGAGTTAGAATCCACTTGAGGGCACTAAATAACAAGTTAGAGACCAGTACAACAATCTTGGATCTCATTATCTTGTTATTTGAACTACTAAAATCTCTTCTCTGAATTTCATACCCTTTATCTGAAAGCCAGATGGAAGTGAAATGGATTTCATCCAAGTGCATTTGCTTTCAATTGACTTGGAGTTTCTAGCAGCCTGTGATAATATACACTTGCGTCCCCTCCCCCCCCACACACACACTTACATTCAGATGCAGATACATGTACACTTTTATGTGTTTATGACAGAAGGAAATGGGAGGTTTACATAAAACATGCAATGTCACTGTCATAAAATGAAAGAGAGGTAGAAGACAATGAAATGATACCTTTGGGCTCACCATTCACTCTTGATTCACCATGAGGCTCTTTTCCACTGCTGCCCTTCACACCAGGCATAACCATCTAGAGTTCAGGAAGTAATGAGATTGAGGAAACCAACTGATTACTACTGTGACAGGAAACCTTGCCTGATTTGTAAAGGATGGGGGTGGGGAGAGTAGGGGAATGAGTTCCCAGGCCACAGTTTTGATTTGCCAGAACAAATTTTCTTCTTACAAATTGATTTTCTCATGAACATGTGACCTAATAACTAGCTTGTAACACTCTACCTTCAATGTATCTGTCTAAAATATCTATGCACAAGCATTGTTTCAAAATATTTCTTCATCTTTTTAAACACTAAACTAGGTTTTCTTCCTTTGTTTAGAAAAGGAATAAAACAATTTTAGAAATAAGATTATATATACATCTGAGAAAGAAAGGCAGAAGAGTTAAAAAATAAGCATCTCTTACTGTTATTTAGAGGAGCTCTGGTAGGGTAGTGCCTAAGGCTGGAGGTTCAAACCCACCAGCCACTCCTTGGAAAGATGGTTGGGCAATCTACTTCCGTGGTGATACTGCCTCGGAAACCCGACTCCACGATGCCACATACCACCACCACCAACATTGTTATTTAGAGAAAAAAGGGAAGGGGAGTAAATGAATGTTTCCAGGCACCAGGCAACCAAGGCAGAAAATTCCTAACCTTGCACCTTGCCTTTGCTCTACTAATTTTCTAATACTATCATGTAAAAGCTTAATGTTGTTGTTGTTATGTGCTGTTGAGTTGAATCCGACTCATAGCAACCCCTTCTTGGGTTTGCAAGGCGGTATCACTATGGAAGTAGATTGCTCAACCTTCTTTCTGAGGAGTGACTGGCAAGATCACCTTAAGGAGTTCTGGTAACACAGTGGTTAAGACATTTGGCTGCTAACCACAAGGTCGGTGGTTCAAGACTACCAACTGTTCTGTGGGAGAAAAATGCAGCAGTCTATTTCTGTAAAGATGCAGCCTGGAAACCCTATGGGGCAATTCTACTCTGTCCTATATGGTTGCTATGAGTCATAATTGACCCTTTGACAGTGGGATTCGTTTTGGTTTTTTTCTTTTTCTTTTTTGAGATCAGTGTCCTGGAAATTTTCAACTGGAGTACCTCAATCACTTTTACTGGCATGTAATCATGAGGAAAATCCAAAATAATCACTATTCTGGAGTTTGACATTTTCTTGGAGGAACTTAAGCTAATGTCTCCAACGTTTTTCCTTGGTAGACCTCTTCTTTATTTATACTTCCTAAGAATATCACTAAGAAACTACTGATTGGTAATTTATCAGAGGTTTACCATCTTTCTATTCCTTTCAAAGCCTCTCAGTTTACCATCTTTGAAATGGAGAAGCGCAGGTCTAATGGAAAACCTGCATACTTCTTGAGCTCTCTTTGATCTTAGAAAGAGAGGCAGGTGCAAGACCATAATCCCTGTAAAGCAAGAAAGCCATATTCTGAAGGATTAGTGGCCTCACCCAAGAAAGCTGAATGACATTGCTTGAATCTCCTGGGTCTCTCTGAGTGAGTGTGGTCAGGGCAGGATTAGTTAGCCACCGTGCAAAAAGCGTGGTGCTCACCAATATCCTGTAAACCCTCCGATTTGGCTCTCTAGAATGTAATATTCTCCTATGCCTCTTACCTCACTTGATTACTCTGTTGTTGTCCTCATTTATTTATTTGTGTTAATAAAGCTGTAAATCAGTGTGTTGGGGGAGGGGCACTTGTGGAGCAGAATTCACCTCCTTTGGATGCTGAATAGCTGCCCTGGAGGTATATTCAAAGCAAACCTGCATAACTGAACTGGATGGCCTGGTTGTCAACCTGCTAACTAGAATGTAAATGTGCTAACTCATATATAAAAGGGTAGAGAAGAGGCAACTGAGAATGCTTTCAAAACTGCTTAGTGAATTCTAATGAATTAACAAGGAGCTCTGGTAGCATAGTGCCTGAGGCACTTGACCACTGGATGGTAAAGAACAACAACAACAACAATGAATTAACAAAGTCAGGAGACTAGACCCAACTCCAGCACCTCCCAGAAGGAGTGAATTGATTTCCTAAGAGTGAAGTCTGCCTCACAAACATGTTTTACTGGCAACAGTTAAAAAAAAAAAAAAAAAGTTCAGAATTTTGATGCTTTCCAGTTGATCATGTGCTCTTCAATATTTTCTCATGCCCCATCACTCCCTGTTTTATTATGGCAAGCTTATTCACACATTTATGATGCCTGCCAAGCTGCTCTACGTCATTTGATATGTGGCTTGGCCTTTCTGGACCTCATTTAACCTCCCTAGACTGTAGTTTTCTCATCTGTAAAATTGCCATCATACCTCCCTTACCTATACCATGAGACACTTATGACAATCCAAAGAGGTTATGTAGGTAAAAAGACTGTAAAGATTACAAAATATAGCATAAATAAAATACATTAGTATTAGACTAATTAATAGTGTTAGAATGATTATTTTGATGGTAATGAAATGTGACTGAACCAAACTTTGCATATGCAAGGAAAACTTCTTGGCTTTCATTTCATAAGACTGAATCATCATCCTTTGACCCATCAACTAACCAGACCAACACTTGGAGAATGCTAAATTTCTGATCATGTTTTCACTTCTCACCATTTATTCCTCTGTGGACTTCTAGTGAGTGTACAGTGATTGAGAAGCTATCCACGCAGGTTATCTTGTATTCAAGGCATTATGGTGTCCTATCTATTGTCAAGTTCTGAGCTTTTCTCTCCTTGTCACAGCAAATTGGTGTCACATAGTACAACCTTTCTTTTATCACTCTTGATCCTCGCTTCCTCAATGGTAGAGCATTCTCCACAAACTAGACAATAGAAACCAGGGAAACTATCTTAGGATGGAAGGATCCATCATAAGAAACTTCCAAGTCTTAAAATTGATTTAGCTTTTGAATATAATTAATCATGCTTGCTGTCCTTGGGAAAATATTGAGCAGAATGATAGTAAAAAATGTGAACTATGTAAGAACATGGGCTCAACGTGATTTGAGTATTCATTCAAAGATGGACCATAAACAATGGTTGTACAGTATTTTCTATGTCTGTGTCATAGCATAGTGCCTAAGGCACTTGACTGCTAACCAGAAGGCTGGTGGTTCAAACCCACCAGCCAGTCCTCGGAAGGAAGATTGGCAATCTAGTTCCGTAGTGATACCACCTCAGAAACCCAAGAAGGGGTCGCTGTGAATTGGTCCGACTTGATGGCAAACAACAACAACAACAACAACAACAACAACAACTTCTTATCACTAGTGCTATTATTTACTTCATAGTCTTCAATATGACTTTTGTCCCTTAAAAATAAATACATATACAGTATTTAAGAAATAAAATATGTAACCTTTAGGTAAATAGAGGAGCTCTGGTAGCATAGTGGCTAAGATACTTGCCTGCTAACCAGACGGCTGGCGGTTCAAAACCACCAGCCACTCCTCGGAAGGAAGGTTGGGCAATCCTACTTCCGTAGTGATACTGCCTCGGAAACCCAAGGAGGGGTCGCTATGAGTCGGGTTTGACTCGACGGCACACAACAACAACAACAACAACAGGTAAATAGAAAATTAGTATCACTTTTTATAAATAAAATATAGTGGTAAAAATAACAGCAAGAGGAAGAAACTGTTGTGATATGGTGGTGATATGTTGTAGCCTGACAACAGCTTTGAGGCAAGGCCTTTGCCAACCTTATTTTGAAAGAAAAGAAAAGAAATAGACAAGCTTTTAAAAGCACTGTTTTCTATATGAGGAAGTCAGGATTGAAACAACAGTTTTAAAGGTAAAGAACTTTGTACGTGTGTGATTTGTTGTTATTTAAAAAAAAAAAAAAGAAAGAAAGAAACACTGCTGTGGAGTCATATCCGACTCATGGTGACCTCTCCTTGGGTTTCTGAGGTGGTATCACTATGGAAGTAGATTGCCCAACCTTCCTTCCGAGGAGTGGCTGGTGCGTTTGAACTGCCAGCCTCTGGTTAGCAGTCATATGCTTTAGGCACTACGCTACCAGAGCTCCTTGTTGTTATTTAATATTATCTTTATTACAACTTCAAATCACTTAGTGGATCAAAGTTAACAATCAAAAACATTGGAACATACGTCTTTTCTGATGGAGAGTAGAGATTTTATCTTTGTAAATGGATGTTTTCAATAATATAACCTAAATTGCTGAGAAGTTACAGTTTTTAGGTGTCATAAGAAATGTTTACCTTGCCTCACTTCTTCACAAAAATAATAAAGGATTTAATTTGTTTGGGCCAAAGACTTTAGCATAGAAAATAAAACAACCAGCATAACAAAAAATTATCTATTGACCATTTATCCAGATGTCAGCAGCAGTACATTACATGCATATTCTAAGTCACTCCCCACAACAGCTTTATAAAATAAATAGTATCAGAGTACCCATTATACAGATGTGGTAAATAAGACTCAGAGGGAGTACATAGTTTGCCATGATAATACAGCTACTAAATCAAGCAATCTGATTCTAGACCTTTCATTCTTAGCCTTTTCTAAAATAATATCCCTGCTTTCATATGTGTATGTAAGTATAGATATTGATATAGATAGATAATATATAAAGTATTAGTAAATAGGAAGGTCATTTTTTCATTGTTTGGCTGATTTACCTTTTTAAAAAGTGTGTCAATAATTTACCTCATTGAATGTAAGCTTGACATTCTGAAACTCCTGTACCAATGAAAGATCAAATGCTATACTTTCGCTTTAGGTTCCAGATGCATGGTTAAACAACCAAACAAATAAGTAAGCAAGCAATGAAATGGAAATATTTTACTGACTATCCTCTTTTTTTAATGAATGTTGAATGCTTGTTTCTTCCTTCCTTACCAAAATAACAACAACAAACTCACTGCCATCTAGTCGGATGTGACTCATAGCGACCCCTTCTTGGATTTCCAAGGCGATATCACTATAGAAGTAGATTGCCCAATTTTCCTTCTGAGAAGTGGCTGATGGGTTTGAACTGCCAGCCTTCTGGTTAGCAGTCAAATGCCTCAGGCCACCAAAGCTCTCATCTTCCTTCCTTAACCTATGATATTGATTTATTATAATATTTAACATGATACCTTTTTGTTAAGAACACTGTTGAAGACAAATTTAGGAGTCAGGTTCTGAGGGAATTCTTAGTAAAACTTCCAGAATGCAGGTGAAGAAGAATTCATTTGAAATTTACAGTAATAACTCTTACAAGTATTTAAATCCATATCCTTTATCATTACCCATTCCCATCTCTACTTTCTTTATGGTAGTTTCTCAACCTTGGTTCTGTTGATGCTGTGGGCCATATAATTACTTATTGCAGGTGGCTGTACTGTAGGAAATATAGCAATTAAAGGATGTAAAGCAACATTCCGGGTCTCTACTCACTAGATACCAGTAGCATCCTCCCCAGTTGTGATGATAAACAATATCTCCAGACATTTTAAAATTGCCCCTAGTGAGAACCATGGCTAGGGATGAGCTAAGCTCATGCCACTCTTCTGTTTATTGTGCTGCTCACAGGTATTTGCTATCATTACTGTGGATATTCTTTTTGTTGATTTTTCTTTAGTAAAGTTTCTTTTTCTGCTCAGAGAGAGGACATGCTTAGAACTCCTGAGACTTGATAAAAATCTTTCTTGATTGTCAAGATACAGCAGTGAGATAGAAAAAAAAAAAAAAATGATGGTATATCAGCATACATATCTAAATGCTTTCACTTTGATTTCTGCACTGAATCTAAATCTCGATCATGTTTTCTTCCCAAAGGATGTTTCCTGAAAATGCTAATCAAACACTGTGACTACAGACAGAAGTGGGTGGGAGGCTTACCAGCCTAAGTTAGCCTGGGGTCTTGCTGGACTCTGGAGAAGAATTGGAAGGTATTGGGATTGATTTTTGTCTAGTATGAGGTTTGCAGATTCCAGGGGATTCTTCAACAACAGGAGCTGGCCTCATGCCTAACTGTTGTGTTTTTACAGTTAGAGAAAGCAGCAAATCCTTGTCATGACATGCACTTCTTGAGGGAACTACTTCTAAAACCCATTGGAACCCCCAAAATAAGTACTATCATTTGATGGATATGTGGCTCAAAATTCACCTCAACTACATCATTTCAAATGCTTACCTGCTAGACTGGCAAAAGAGGTATGGGTACTTTGTTGGGAGTGATGATGAAGAGGGAAATGAAAGTACAAAGGAGATCTTATAACAAAAGACATGAGAAATAATTTAAACTTGTAGACTTGAGAAGGATTTTATAAGACAAAGGTGTGTAATGGAACAAAGCAAGTGTCACTTTTCAACCGTTACTACTTGGAAATTACCAACTTGCATATATTTTCTTGAAGTGCTGCTATACCAAGGCTATGACGGGAAGAGGGTTACAACTCAGTAAAGATACATTCTTTAAGTCGGGTATTCTTTTGGAAATTAAGCTTTTGGTTACATTGAGAAGATAACTACTTTTGTCTCTGCTTCCACTTTGTCTTATTTCCAGCTTCTTACTGTAACCTTCCTCAGATGCATGGTGCATTCTCCTCCTTTATGCCTGGAGACTTTCCACTAAACCTCTCCAGGAGGTATTTCTACTTTCCTACCAATGTTTGGCAGCATAGTGCCTAAGGCACTTGACTGCTAACCAGAAGGCTGGCAGTTCAAACCCCCTAGCCACTCCTCGGATGGAAGGTTGGGCTATCTACTTCCATAGTGATACCACCTTGGCAACCCAAGGAGGGGTCGCTATGAGTCAGGTCTGACTCGACAGCACATAACAACAACAACAACAACCAATGTTTAACATTGCACAACATCAAATGACGATGTTGTACAACTCTGTACTACATCAAAACCAATGTTCAATGTGGATGAACTTGGAGGACATTATGCTGAATGAAATAAGTCAATCACAGAAGGACAAATATTGTATTAGTCTATTATTGTAAAAAGTCAAGGAAAGTTTTATATATGGAAGGAAATTTTCTTGTTGGTTACTGGGGATGGGAAGGAAGGAGAGGGAAGGCTGCTGGATAGGTAGAGACAAGTATTGATTTGGATGAAGGGAAGGGCAATTTACCAAGTGTGAGTGATCAACACAGTGACATTGAGGAAGATGAAGACATAGAAAGGTGCATGAGAGGTAGAGACAACAAAAACAAACCCTTTTGTACACACAGTACTGAGTTTTCAGTGATGGGAAACATTGATCTATGGGTGGATAGATGGATGGACAGGCTGAACTATTAGGTACTTCTTTGAGGGGGAGGGAGTGTGCCCATGACATATAGGGTTGGCAGACAATGTTTCTACAAGTGTATTTTTATGTTCTGTAAGAATTTCCAGATATATAGTAAAGCTGACAAGGGACAAGGTTTTAGTCACTTCTTGGCCCACAGCCAGCTACCCAGAGGGAGTGAGTAGTTGGACCTGTGGGCTAGGAACCATGGTCACAGGGGACATCAAGCTCAATTTGCATAACATAATACACAAAAACATTATTCCACATCCTACTTTGGCGAGTAGTGACTAGGATCTTAAAAGCTTGCAAGCAGCCATCTAGTTGCAATGATGGGTCTCTCTTCATCCATAGCAAAGAAGAAAAACAAAGACACATGGAAACAATTAGTTCAAGTGATTGGTACATCACACGATCCTCAGCCTGTATGGCTATGAGACCAGAGGAACTAGATGGTGCCCAGCTACCACTCTCAACCACTTAGAGGGGTATCTATATAGGAGATCCTGGATAGGGTGGGAGAACAATGTAGAACAAAACTCAATATCATTAGAAAAAAAAAAAAAAAAAAGATCAGGTTTGCTGGTCTGATAGAGCCTGGTGTAATCCCTGGGACTAAGGCCCCTAACTACCCTTCAGGTCTGGAATTGAACCCTCTCCTGTGGCTTCCAGCCAAACAAAAGACAGGCATATCAGCTGAACATTTACATTAGGTAGATATACTTCTTGGAGAGATCAATCATGAGAGAATAGAAGGGCTGTGTATACACAGAGAAACAGCTCAGGGGGCAGGAGTGCATGGGAGGGAAGGACACAGTGAAAAGGTAACTATGGGGAAGAAGTGGGAGGAGCTGTTGCACTGTAGGAAATTTCAGTCAATGTCATGAGACAAAGTGTATGTGAGCTGCTGTATGGAAAATGAATTTGCTCTGTAAACTTTCACCCAAATCACAATAAAAATTAAAAAAAAAACCCCAATGTTCAGGCAAAAGACATATTCAAAAAAAGTCTGATGAACTACCTCACACATTTCTAAAGCACATAAATTATTAATTACTGATAAATTGATATTTTTACTTTAAGACATGGTTATCTGAATACCTAACAGTGGAATTAATTAATTGAATACTACAGGATATATTAGGTCCAGGTCCTTGTGAGAGCCTTAATACCTACTCATGATAAATAAAGCAGCCCTAGGTTTTTATTGCTACATACCAAACAAAGAAGACAGGTAAGACATGGCTTAATGTTATTATTTATTAAAATTTTTTTTTATTTACCTACTTCATTGACATTCTTGTTTAGTACTCCTACTTGTTTCTGTGTCCTAAGTACATAGATTTTTTTTGTTCATCAGTGCCCAACTTTGAGGACAGTAGCACAATTAAACAGATCTATCTAAATCTTTTGCTCTGTTTTCAAATTTAAAATGGAGATTGAGATTGTGAGGCTACTGTAGTGGAATCATCCATGAGTAATTTTAAATGGGTTGAGGAGTAAAGTTGGGGAAGTGTTCAGAGGCTATCTACTAATGACGGAGGGGTGGGGGTGGGGGGTGGGACTCAGATGGATCCTAATATGCAAGCCTGCAAGGAATCTTAAGTGTTATCTACCCAGACCTCTCCAGATCATACTGAGGAAGGAAGGAGTGGAATAAACTGGGGGTAATTATCAGACATTATTAAAATAGACTGAGGCAACATCTTCCCTCTTCCCAGCATTACACACAGCTCTTCCTTCTCAGCTTTTAACTTCTGCTGTAACACTACTCCTTCAAAGACACTTACAGAATGGCTTAATTTAAAAAAAAAAAAAAAAGGCACTTCAGGGACTTCTTAAATTTCAACAGTTAAGTTGAAGCTTAATTCTTTAAGCCCAGTGCTTTGAGATAAACATGTGAAAAGAAAAGCAAAAAAATCTTTACACAAAGTCTTAGTATTAATTTATTTTTTGGATTTAATTGTCATGGACATGAAGATTCTATCCCTTTATCTCATCTGAATCTCTCCATCTCCGCAGCTTTTAAATGGGTCCATTATATGTACTGTGTAGCCTAATTCCTGAATGTTGTAGGTGTTCCATCAGTCTTGTTCCTTTCGTCACCTGCACCCTCACACATAGTATCTGATTATGCTTACCAAGCACATTGAACTACACACATTCTCTCACTCCCACATTTGTCGCCTTAAAGCAAAGTAAAATTCTTCCCTCCTTTGCTGAATGGATGACTGTGTGGATGGATGTTCTTTGCACATGTTCATGTTGAGTAGGTGCTGTATAACATCACTTGTTCTTTTTTAATGTGACTCACGATAAAATTACCTCAGCTTTCAGTAATCTCAAGGAAAAAAAAAAAAAAAACTCTTGCCATCTGCAATTTACTGCTTTTAACCTGAAAAATAGGAACTAGAATGAAACTTAGATACTTAAGAGACTACATATGATATAGGCAGAAGCTGACAGGTGACACATGGTGGTAGCCTGGGGCAGCCCAAGAAAGGAAAGCCAGGCCGAGTAGACAATGGTGTGGAGACTGTCTTGGGTAAAGATCATTACCATTCTTCAAGCAGAGACAATTAAGCATTTCTTATAGGCTCTGAATGACTTTGCTTTTAGAAATGACTGCTATGCTCAATAACACATTGCAGTGGGTCTGTGGGAAGGGTAACCTATAAGTAATAATGCAAATGGGCTTCAGTTATGTCTATTGATAAGGGGACTGTCCTAACATTCAGTTTTAGGCAATAAGATGTGAAATTTTTTACTACGTGCAAAATTCTTGTTCTCTGACTTCTTTCTACCTGAAGATTAAATTTTCTCTTTTAAATGACACTATTGTTGGTCTTGAGGATGGGGGATCCAAGAGGACTCAATGGAGTGTATCTCAAAACTTGACCTTGTCATTGTAACATATCCCTATTTAGCTTTAGCACCTAACATAATAACATTTTCAGGAATTACTTGTAAACTTGACGCTCAGAAGGGTTTATATGTCTTTCTTAATCCCAGAATCTAGATACTTCTTCATTTTAGAATTTCAGAGAAATTGACCCTGCTATCTTTATCCTGAAGATAGGATAAGGTCTCTGTGTCTTGGAGTTCTGGTGGCATAGTGCTTAGGGCATTTGACTGCTAACCAGAAGGCTGGTAGTTCAAATCCACCAGCCACTCCTTGGATGGAAGATTGAGTGATCTACTTCCATAGCGATACTCCCCCAGAAACCCAAGGAGGGGTTGCTATGAGTCAGATCTGACTCAACAGCAGTGAATGAGTGTGTGAGTGAGGAGACCTATGATCTCTGATTGCTTAAAACATGATTTTCCAATGCAGATTACTAGGCAGATATACCCTGCAAGGGCATGTCTCTGGAACATAGTGAATATTTGAATGGATTTTAACAAAGACCCATTGAGAAAGGTTGGGAGAAAGGGCAAATGTGACTGGGTGTGTGGTAAACATATGCAGTATGTATTTTCAAGTACCTTTTAAGTTCCTAGGATGTGGGCCATCCATTCATTCGCTGCTTACAATCTCTCAGCTCAACAAAGACAAGTATTTGCTTTGTTCCATGAGACACTCAATGTGTACTTAAAAGGGCAAAACCAAGCCTCTAGTCTGTAGATCTTGTTTGCCTTGGGAGACAGGAAGCTGTCCATGGTTCTGAATGGCTCTAGCTTTAGTGAGGCTTCAGACAGGGTGCCAAAGAGTGGCTGGGATGCCCTAGCTTTCGTGAACATTAGTTAATAAAGACACCGGAGTAATGAGGTCCCACAGAATTTAGCAAAATAAGAGTAGAGACAGGTAGTAAAGGGTATCCCAGACTATAGTTCAAAGCCCAAGAATATCTAAGCTGTAGGTTCAGCTATAAAATTAGCGGTTGGTGGTTTATCTCAAGGCAGTAACTTTTAAAGGGAACTTTAAATAGCCTTTCCAAAAGCAGCTATACTACCTGAGGCAATGAATTTGCCTATTTTTCAAACACGAAAACTTGAGCCTGAACATAATTTGAATGACTAAATCTAATGAAAAAGCCAGGTGCTGTGGTAGGAAGGAAGTGGTTTTGCGCCTCCCCTCCCCCTCCCTCCCCTGCCCTCAACTCCCCTCCCATTTCCTCCCCTCCCTGCTTCTCTTTTCT
>NW_006921666.1:1669038-1673870 GCF_000298275.1 Orycteropus afer afer | reverse complement strand
CAAGAGAGATAAACCAGAGTTCTTAAGGGAGCCACACTCTAATTAATTCATTGGCTACAATGTCTTCTATCCCAAGGGAGTTGAAAGCATCTAACTTTCTGCCCTGGCACCAACATAGGAAATTAAGTGACGGCCTGTGAAGTCTGAATTCTTTCTTGCCCTTGGTATACTCTCTTTAGCCTTATTTTAAATTATCTCTCCCTCACTCCCCCATATTATTTAATTTAGTAAAAAGTGTCCCCCTGGTATAAGCTGTGTAAATATTGTAACTGAATTACTGTCTGTTTACTTAATTCATTAAAGAAAACCATGATAAGCTTTTTAATTACAAAATTAGCTCTGCAGAATCAATTTCTTTCATTTAATGAACTGCAGAAAATGGCGCAACGAGGATAAAATCATGACCCTTTATCTCTTTTTAAGAATGCTCTTTGACTAAAAATAATTGTTATGTTACAAAATAACACAACAACAACGTCAATAATAGTGTTCTATCCTTGTCTATCCTTTAAACTGTAAAGTCATATTGGACTCATTCCGCCACGGCTGTAAAAAATGCTCCTCTGAAACCTGCACATTGTTTGTCCTTGCCCTGGGCAACTTGCCCTGATTCCTCTAGCTCCATACTCACCAGTTTCTCATCTTCCTAGTTACTAACCTTGTGAATAAGTTTTCTGCATACTTCATTGCATCATCACTCTTTAGCTCTGTTACCCATCACTTCTTCTCAGGGCTCCCCCTCAACTGTAATTTATACATCTGCTCTAAATACACAGCTTTGGGCCCCTTAATGTACATATACACCTCCCATAAAGTAAATCCTGGCTCAAGGATATGATATACTTGAGATCATTCTGGATAAAGGTAAATATTTAATCAGTTTGGTTTATATGTATCTGATTAAATAATTTTTTATATACTTTATTTAGTTTACTATCTCTTGAATCAATTATAGAACCTGGCTCCTTGTAAAACTGATGTAATTGCCATAGATACTTTACAAAAATGTTTTTGAAATGATAACCCATGGTTAACCTTAGAGAGAGTACTTTGGGAAAACGAGGCTGTGCCTTATGGGAATGAGAAAGAATACCAAATTGGAAACTGTTGTCTTTCTCCTTTGTTCATGCCTATTTCCCATATTGTTTTTGTGGTTGTTTGGTGCCACTGAGTTGATTCCAACTCATAGTGACCCCATATTATTTATTTATACTAAGCACTGACTAAACTTTATTTCAGAATCTCAAGCTAAAATAAATTAATGGAATCATTGCTCAGAAGAATGCAAAACAATCATGACTTTTCTAAGATTGTCCCAATGGTTGACCAACAGTATACTTACTGAAATTATTATAGTTTCTTTCTCTGGATAAGGCCAGATGCATATGAAAACAGACTCAATATACTTTTACTTATGGCTATAAAATCAAGGTGAAAAATAGAAACTAAGTATTATTTATATTGGAGCACATAATGTGCAGACTATAAACCCAGAAGATCTATCTTTTGTTCTTTCATGTATTCAAAAGAGCGCTGGTGGTGCAGTGGTTTAGCGTTCAACTGCAAAGCAAAAGGTCAACAGTTCAAGCCCACTAGCCATTCCATGGAAGAAAAATATAACGATCTGCTTCTGTAAAAATTTATAGCTTTGGAAACCCTATGGGGAAGTTCTTCTCTGTCCTATAGGGTCACCCTTAGTCAGAATTGGCTCAAAGGCAAAGGATTATTTTTTCAAATGTATTGAAACAGTATTCTCTAATGTGCTTATAAGTAAATATATTCACCTGATTTATGTATATTTTTTGAATATTACTTATCTTTGGCCAAACTCTTGGTGAGAGGGTTGAAATGGTTATTGCCTGATAAAAGGTGGGTTATAAGGAGCAACATGTTTCATTGGATCCCTCAGTGGAATTCAGCATGTATTTTCCAGGTCTCTGATGAGTATCGATGCTACCTCTTGTTACTTCCTGAAGTGACGTAATAATTATTTCAGAAGTCTGCTACTTTTCCCTAGGATGGTTTAGGACCGTGCAAGATAATTAAGTCTGTAGAGGAATGAGAAGGAATCTTTGATCTACTTCAGGTCTAAGGATGACATGGCTGTAAATCACAATGTTGTAACACAGTGCACTCACTTCAGAAAGTTGTCTTCATGGCATTGCAGTTCCATCGTGTCTCAAAGAAAGATTCCTCTCTCATCAACCTGTGTACATTCTCATCAAAGCAAGAATCCAACTTCCTGATCTAGTTCATGAAAAATTCTATTTCCATGAATAATTCCAGTGAAGGATTTCCATGAAAAAGCCCTAATCTTTGGGGCCTATTTGGCAAAGAGTCTTCATGTCATGATTCAGAACACTGCATGAGAAATTTCTCCTTTCAAAAAGATCACTGCTTTTGACAGTTTATTTTTCTCAATGCACTCGTCAAGACTCTGCACATAGGGGAGTGAGTGTGTATCAGGGGGAGAGGTCTCCATTCCCTACAACAGTAATGTCAAGTTTCATATAGTCTGAGATCAGCATGTCTTCAGAGCCAGCCATGCACCACTTTTTCTCCCAAATGCCTTCCCTGCTGACCATAACTGGTTATATAATCCAACATCTCCTATTATCCTGACTGGTGATCCATGCCTGATGTGTATGCCAGGTCTCACAATGCCACAAGCTTTTGATTGTTGCACTCTAAGCTGCTTAATAAGACAATTAAAAATGATTTACAAATGGCTGCCGCAATGCACCTGGGGATCAGGGAGAGAATGTGCTGCATCCTCCAATATTAACAACACGCGCCCTTTCTACATTTCCTTCTGCAGCTCCTTTCAAATCCAGTACTGATTTCCTTCCTTCCTTCTTCTTTTCTTTCTTTTTTCAAAAACCATGTTACACTAGTTCATTCTGAATTATGTATATCTGGAAAGAATTCAGGGGCTGTGTTACTGATACTAAGTTGTTCTGAAAACATCCTCCATGTAATGGGGGCAAAAACAATGGCTTAGAAATATGGAGCAGTTAAGAAGTAATATCAATGATCTGTCATCAAGCTAGCTCATTCTCATTTTGAGGGTCAAGCCTAATTTAATCACTGACACATTCTTCCTGATCCATTTCTGCTTTTCTCTTCGCTCTTTTTGCTGCATTGATTAAAATGGGCAAATTTCGCACAGTCTATTGTGACTCACATAAAAGTCCATCTATAGAAAACGGAAATTTATCAGAAATAATAGACTTGATGTTTTGAATATGATAACTGAGCAATGAAGGGAGAATCTCATCTCATCTTGCATTATGCTGAAAATGCTCACTTTTTGTTTTATTTCCTTGGCATGCTTTTTAAGCATTATTATTCCAGAGGAGTGAAAATTGGTATTGACCCAAATATTTGGAAGATTCTCTTTTTCTAGTTCTCAGACTCAGGGATTAATGAGATTGGCATTGTCTGGCTCATTGTGCTTTTTCTCAGGAAGGGTATGTGGAATAGATAAGAAGAGCAATCTTTGAAACGAGGTACCCCTGCATTGAATTCTCACCTCTGTTACTTAGTAAACTGTGGGGCCTTGAGCAAGACACTACACCCATCTGAGATTCTACTTTTTTATCTATAAAATAAGTATAATAACCCTGACATCTCAGGTTTTCTGTTAAGATTGCAAAAGATTATCTGTGTAAAGTGCCTGGCACACAGTAGGTGCTCAGCAAATATTAGCTTCTTTCAACCCTCCCATTCAGAAGTATGGACAATGAAAACGTTGTTGCTGTTTGTGGTGGGAATTCTCACTAGTATATCCTGACATATGCTGCGATATATTAATCAGTGTGATAATGAAATGAATGTTTCAACAGTACATCATAGCGCCTGGTGACATAATTTAAAGTTAAGTCCTTCTGTGTCTATCAGTATCCGAGTCTTAACACTATTTTTAAACTGCACGAATGCTATAGTGATAGTGGCCACATGATGTTTTGAAGGAATTTTCTGTCTCTCAAAATTCCCCACAATATCTTGCTAATTAACCAGCCACAGAATAAAACCATGACTTATCACGGGAAATAAGTGTCCATTGACTCACAAGTTATATGGACACTTTCTTTTTTCTGACTTCCAGTCACTGAGATTAGCAGTAAAGAGGACAATTTTCTTCATGGCTCCTCTTGGACTATCTGATTCTTCCCTCCTTGACTCTCTAAGTTTCCTGTTCACCTTGAAGAACCATCCTAATTTAACAGCTTATGGTGGATGACCAGTCCACCTTGGCACACTGTTCAAAGGCCCAAGAATCAGAAAGGTAGAGCCTTGGCAAATGCTTCCGATAATAATAGACACTTTAATCATCTCAACTATCTTTGTTCCTTGTTATTTCTTATTCTCAATAGATGATTTAAACTAAGCTTTGTACTGCTCAATGTCCAGCAGTTGATTAACATTATAAGAAAAAAAAAAAAAAAACTGCTAGAGTTTTCTTTAAAGTGTGTGCTTCAAACTGTGTCTTGCCCATTCAGTCTGCCTGTCAACAGATCTCTCATCTAACAGGAACACCCTGACCTGAGGTTATTCTTACTTGTGAACCTTAGCTCCCTGGAAATACTTTTCCCATCTACCAGAAACTTTCAAGTGTCTCCATCTGCTTTGGGAGCTCTGGTGGCATAGTGCCCAAGGCATTTGACTGCAGTCAACATCATCTGCAGGTATACCAGATACTACCAGCGTCTTCCCTTTCCCATCCAGACCAGTCCCAAATATACACTTCTTTCTTGACATCAGAGGATCTCATTTTTTTAGAGCAAAGACATGGGGAGATCAGCCCATTACTTCTTCTTCTTCTTTTTTTT
>NW_006921666.1:1652098-1664523 GCF_000298275.1 Orycteropus afer afer | reverse complement strand
CTTCTTATCTGAATGGAAACAAAAGCATTAATAGTGATGTAAGTGGCCAAAGATTTTGAACTACACCTTGTGAGCCTTTGACTATAAGGTCATCTTCTTATCACTGTGTTGGTTCTTATTCAGTCTTCAGCATGCCACACTCATATATTAAGTAATCCCTGTGTTAATCCTACATTGTAGAGGGGAGTAAATCTCCCCTCTGCAATACTCTGCACAGATACTCTGTGCAAGAAATATCACAGGATGGAGTTAGCTTAGGGGCTTTCCTTCTGGTACTAGTGCACCTCTTTCACCAAAGGAAGGCAAATATTTCCTTGAGTCCTAAAATAGCTGTTTCTGTCATCTTCTCAACCCAGCAAAATAATGGCATAAGAATATTTACCTTGACACTGGCTGCTGGAGGAAGATACTTGTTGTTGTTGTTGTTAGGTGCCGTCGAGTCATCTCCAACTCATAGCAACCCTATGCACAGCAGAACAAAACACTGCCCAGTCCTGAGCCAGCTCCATGATTCTTGCTATGCTTGAGCCCATCACTGCTGCCATCGTGTCAATCCATCTCATTGAAGGCCTTCTTTTCTTTTGTCGACCCTCCACATTACCAAGCATGACATCCTTCTCCAGGGAATTGTCCCTTCTCACAACATGACCAAAATAGGTGAGACGAAGTCTGGCCATTCTCGCCTCCAAAGAGCATTCTGGCTGCACTTCCTCCCTCCAGGACAGACCTGTTAGTTCTTTTAGCAGTCCAAGGTACTTTCAGCATTCTTTGCCAACACCACAGTTCAAAAGCATCAACTCTTCTTTGGTCTTCCTTATGCATTATCCAGCTCTCACATGCATATGAAGTGATTGAAAATACCCTGATTTGTGTCAGGTGCACCTTAGTCCTCAAGGAGATATCTATGCTCTTCAGCACTTGAAAGAGGTCCTTTGCAGTCAATTTGCCCAGTTCTATATGTCATCTATGTCCTGACTGCTGCTTCCACTGGCGTTGATTGTAGAACCAAGCGATGTGAAGTCTTTGACGATCTTTTCTTCCTTTATCGTAGTGCTGCTTATAGGTCCAGTTGTGAGGATTTTTCTTTTCTTTATATTGAGATGTAATCCATACTTCAGACTGTATTCTTCAATCTTCATCAGTAAGTACTTCAAATCATCCTCACTTTCAGCAAGCAACGTTTGTGTCATCAGCATATCGCAGGTTGTTAATGATTCTTCCTCTAATCTTGATGCCAAATTCTTCTTCACATAGTACAGCTTCCTGGATTATTTGCTCAGCATACAGATTGAATAAGTATGGGAAAAGGATACAACCCTGACACACTCCCTTCTTGATTTTAAACCATCCATTGTTCCCTTTTTCTGTTTGAACGACAGCCTCCTGGTCTATGTACAGGTTCCTCATGAGTACAATTAAGTGTTCTGGAATTCCCATTCTTCTTAATGTTAGCCACAGTTTGTTACGATCCACAGAATCAAATGCTTTTGCATAGTCAATAAAACACAACTAAACATCTTTCTAGTATTCTCTGCTTCCAGCCAAGACCCATCTGACATCAGTAATGATATCCCTCATTCCACATCCTCTTCTGAAACTAGCTTACACCTCTGGAAGTTCTCTGTCAATATACTGCTGCAATTGTTTTTTAATTATCATCAGTAAGATTTTACTTGGATGCGATATTAATGATATTGTTCGATAATTTCCACATTCTGTGGGATCACCCTTCTTTGGAATAGGTACCAATATGGATCTCCTCCAGTCAGTTGGCCAGGTAGCTGTCTTCCAAATCTCTTGGAATAACCAAGTGAGTGCCTCCAGCGGAGCATCCATTTGTTGAAACATCTCAATGGGTATTCCTTCAATTCCTGGAGGCTTGTTCTTTGCCAATTCTTTCAGTGCAGCTTCAACTTCTTCCTTCAATACCATTGGTTCTTGAACATATGCCACCTCCTGAAACGGATGAAGATCAATCAGTTCTTTCTGGTACAGTGACTCTGTGTATTCCTTCCATCTTCTTTTGATGATTCCTGTATCATTCAATATTTTTCCCATAGAATCTTTCAGTATTGCAACTCGAGGCTTAAATTTTTTCCTCAGTTCTTTCAGCTTGAGAAATGCCGAGCTTGTTTTTCCCTTTTTGTTTTCTAACTCCAGGTTTTTGCACATTTTGTTATGGTAATTGGCTTTGTCTGCTGGAGCTGCTCTTTGAAATCTTCTGTTCAGCTCTTTTATCTTGTCATTTCTTCTATTTGCTTTAGCTACTCTTCACTCAAGGGGTGGGAGGCAAGGCTAGGCCCCAAACCCCCCTAGATCCAGGAAAGAGAGGGAGCAGGACAGGCATCAGGGACCTCAGGAGTGGCAGGATATCCAGGTAAAAGGGGCAGGAGGCAAGACAGGCCCCAAGCCCCCTAGAGACAGAAAAGGGAGGGAGCCACTGGGGACCACAGAGTGGCAGGTTCCAGGTAGCAATTAGGTAAGGGGAGGGTGCAGAAGTTTCCAATAGCTAAGGGAGACAAACTTGTCTGTCAGTTTGTCATCCTGTGGGGCTTATACATTGCTGTGAGGCTTGAGGCTGTGCCACTAGTGTTTCAGACACCAGCAGAGTTGCACATGGGGCACAGGTTTCAACACAGCTTACAGACTAAGACAGATTAGGAAGAAGGAGGAGGCCATCCACTTCTCAAAAATTGGCCAGAGAAAACCTTATGAATAGCAGAGAAACACTGTCTGATACATTAGTGGGCAACTTTATGAATAGTTTGGAAACACTGTCTGACACGGTGCAGGAAGATGAGCTCTTTAGGCGGAAGGCACTCAAAATAAGACTGGGAAAGAGCTGCCTCATCAGAGTAGAACCAACCTTAATGATATAGATAAAGTAAGTCTTTCAGGACCTCCATGTGCTGAAGTGGCATGACTCAAATTGAGGAGAAACAGCTGCAAATATCCATTAATAATCATAACATGGAATGTACGAAGTATGACTCTAGGAAAATTGGAAGTTGTCAAAAATGAAATGGAATGCATAAAGATCGATATCCTAGGCATTAGTGAGCTGAAATGGACTGGTTTTGGCCATTTTGAATTAGACAACCATATGATCTACTCTACCAGAAATGAAAAATTGAAGAGGGATGGCATGTCGTTCATCATCACAAAGAATGTTTCAAGATCTGTCCTGAAGTACAATGCTGTCAGTGATAGGATAATATCCATACATCTACAAGGAAGACCCATTAATACTACTATTATTCAAATTTATGCACCAACTACCAAAGCCAAAGATGAGGAAAATGAAGATTTTTATCAACTTTTGCAGGCTGAAATTGACCAAACATGCAATCAAGATATTTCTTATCACTCGTGACTGGAATGCAAAAGTTGGAAACAAAGAAGAACCACCGGTAGTTGGAAAATTTGGCCTTGGTGACAGAAATAATGCTGGAGATCACATGATAGAATTTTGCAAGACCAACGAGTTATTCATTGCAAATACCTTTTTTCAATAACACAAATGGCAACTATACATGTGGACTTCATCAGATGAGGTAAACAGGATCAGATTGACTACATCTGTGGCAAGAGGAGATGGAAAAGCTCAGTATCTTCAGCCAAAACAAGACCAGGAGCTGATTGTGGAACAGACCATCAACTGCTCATACGCAAGTTCAACTTGAAGTTGAAGACAATTAAAACAAGTCCAAAAGAGCCAAAATATGACCTTGAATATATCCTTCCTGAATTTAGAGACCATCTAAAGAATAGATTTGATGCATTGAATACCAATGACCCAAAACTGGAAGAATTGTGGGATGACATCAAGCACATCATCCATGAAGGAAGCAGGAGGTCATTGAAAAGAGGAGGAAGAAAGAAAAGACCAAAGTGGCTGTCAGAAGAGACTCTGAAACTTGCCCTTGAGTCAGTAGGTAAAGCAAATAGAAGAAATGACAAGATAAAATAGGAAGATACTTGACTTCTTGTATTTCAGTAGACAAAATGGATAGTAGAAAGGGAGAGATTTATCACTCCATACTAAACTTAATAATTTAAGGTCTGCTGTGAGAAATATCTAAGAAAGACTGTGCTTATGTATTTTAATAATATGTTGAATTTAAGATAAATTCATAATTGTGTTAAATATTTAAGATGTTCATATTTTATATAATGTCAAATCTAAACTCTTTTTCCTGGATTTTGCTCCTTGATAATCCTTTCTTGCTCTGCAAAGCCAGTGTCATTTTCCATTTTCCCCTCCAATCTACCTAGGCTTTTTGTCTCACTGTTCTACTCCCCTCCCACTTGTTCACCTTTGCATTTTTCCTGAAGCCTGGAATGCCTTTCATTGTCTTCTCTACCTCTGTAGATAAAACCTTTGAAATCTTTCAGAAGTTACCTTCAAGTCTTTCCTGTCCACAGAAACCATCACTCATTTTTCTCTGTTTGCAATTTTTCATGAAATGTAATAGCTAAACCTATATTGTTTTGTATTGTTTTCCATGCTTTTTAAAGTACATTATAATACCTTTTCCAATACAGTACAAATTCCTTGACTTTCACAGAACATGTAGACTATTGCTACTTCTCCAGTCAATGACTTAATGACTTAATGAGTTGCAAATGCTGCCTCCCAACCCCGGTGACACTTAGAAATATGTTTATTTGAATTCTATACTTCACCTTAGGTTAGAGTATATTTACTACTACGAAGGTCTTACCTCTAGAGCCAACTCTAAAATAATAATAACAACAATAGAAATAATATCTTTGGCATGAAAAAGAAGTTTATGTATTATGATGAATTTTTAATTTATCAAACTTTTATTGAGCACTTATCATATGCTGGGCCACATGCTGGATTATATAGAAAGAAGATACACACTTTAGTCTTAAGTAACTCAAAAATTAATGATGACAGAGAAAGAAATGTACACCCAAAGCTGAAATATGTTTTAGCAGCTACTACAATAAATCTCCTTATAAAATGTCACAGGATGAAAGAGCAATTAATACTGTGAGGGGTGGAAAGGAAATCAGGGGAACTACAGTGGGCTTGTTAGTTTATCTTGACTGGATTTCTATGCTTAGAGGTAACATAAATCGACAAGCATCTAGACCCAGCAAGAGTTGGTTATTCTAAATGAGCTAGAACTTAGAGTGAAACCTTGGTTGGACTCTCATATGACATTAATTGTCTCTTCTGGGCCTCCTATATGCTCAGAAGAAAACTGAAGATGGTGATAGAAGACATTCAACATGATCTACCTTCTCTCCCCACCAGTGGGGCTTAAGAGGGATTTCTTGTTTTATTAAACTCTTACACTTTAACTCAGATTGTAGGATTGTCTATTTCACTAGAAAAGAGACCTCTATTTGGATTCAACCAAGTTGATACGGGGACTTGAGGAGCTTCCCCAACACACATGCCCCTTCTGAATTGTATAGGAACTTTGTTTCATGAAATTTCTTCTCCTCCATTGCACTTGTTCCTGTCCAGCTCATTTTTCTACCTTCCCTTACTTAGGGCAATCAGTTTCTCACTCTTCCTTGGGGCTCTTTGAAATCCATTGCCTTTTGTTCATGAATCCGTTATATCCTTTCCCATATAATTTCATTTTAACTCAATTTGGCTTCTCCTGTTGGTCTGCTTTTTTAAAATTCTGGCTTCTCATGAAGCCAAGTGGACTTTGCTTCCCATTGCCTCATTCATGCCTTGGTACTGCCATCTTCAGTGAACAATGTCTTCTCCTTTGGCATATATGCTATCCACATGTTTGGGGATAAAGCATGAACCCTTTAGTTCCATGCTTTGTGCCATTCTAACCCCTCCGATTGTGTGCATTCACGTGAATGACACTTCTAAGGCATCAAGCTTCTTCCATCTCCCCAGTGCCAGTGGCCTCCTTCAGGCACTCTCTATACTCACCTCATCACTTCTCATCTCTCTTGCCCATCCTGACACTCACAGCCTGCATCCCATTAGGCTCTCATTAGAAACTTATATTTTTCTCAGTCCTTTAACTCTTCTCATGCTGTCTCAGTTGCCACTGAAATGCACCTTGTCATCAATTGAGAAAGTCACACATGATCTAAACAGGGCTTCAGTGCACTCTCACAATTCTTTTATTAGTCTTTTTGTAAACTTATAATCTAATTTCCCATAGTAACTTATTTAAAGATCACCATTCCCATTAGGGTTCAGGAACCTCACCAGTACTCATCAAAAAGTTTTCCTTTTTTTACAGAAATGATCAAGATTTTCCAAAATGATATGTTTTCATCTTTCTCAATCTCAGAAATGATTTTTCCTACTCTTTGTCTCTTCTGTCTCCCTGGGTCTCAAGAAGAACATGCCCTGCTCCTTTTTAACTTAGATAACTGTTATAGCCTTCATGTCTCTTACCTCCTGGAATTTTATTCCATAAATTACCCTCTCTTTATCCCACATATGCTCATTATTCTCTAAGTGGGTCCCCATTGTCTGCAAACATAATTTAAAACATTGTTTGTTGTTGCTGTTAGGCGCTGTCGAGTTGTTTCTGACTCATAGCGACCCCATGCACATCAGAACGAAACACTGCTGGATCCCGTGTCAGCCCAACGATCCCTGCTATACTTGAGCCCATCATCGCAGCCACCGTGTCAATCCATCTCGTTGAAGGCCTCTCCCTCTTTCGTTGACCCTCCATCCTACCAAGCATGACATCCTTCTCCAAGGAATGGTCCCTTCTGACATGACCAAAATAGGTGAGATGAAGTCTGGCCATTCTTGCTTCCAAGGAGCATTTCGGGTGCACTTCCTCCAGGACAGATCTGTTAGTTCTTTTAGCAGTCCATGGTACTTTCAGCATTCTTCGCCAGCACCACAACTCAAAAGCATCAACTCTTCTTCGGTCTTCCTTATTCACTGTCCAGCTCTCACATGCATATGAGGTGATTGGAAATATCATGGCTTGTATCAGGCTCACCTTAGTCCTCAAGGAGACATCCTTGCTCCTCAGCACTTGAAACAGTTCCTTCGCAGTTGACTTTCCCAATGCTACACGTCATCTAATGTCCTGACTGCTGCTTCCATTGGCATCAATTGTAGAACCAAGCAATGTGAATTCTTTGACAACCTCAATCTTCTCTCCATTTATTGTGATGCTGCTCATTGGCCCAGTTGTGAGGATTTTTGTTTTCTTTATATTGAGACGTAATCCATACTGCATACTATATTCTTCAACCTTCATCAGTAAGTGCCTCAAGTCATCCTCACTTTCAGCAAGCAAAGTTGTATCGTCTGCATATCTTAGGTTGTTAATGATTCTTCCTCCAATCCTGATGCCACGTTTTTCTTCATATAGTTCAGCTTCTCGGATTATTTGCTCAGCATATAGATTGAGTAAGTATGGGGAAAGTATACAACCCTGACGCACTCCCTTCCTGATTTTAAACCATGTAGTGTCCCCTTGTTCTGCTCAAATGACAGCCTCCTGGTCAAGGTACAGGTTCCTCATGAGTACAATCAAGTGTTTGGGAATTCCCATTCTTCTCAATGTTATCCATAATTTGTCATGATCCACACAATCAAATGCCTTTGCATAGTCAATAAAACACAAGTAAACATCTTTCTGGTATTCTTTGCCTTGAGCCAAGATCCATCTGACAACAGCTATGATATCCCTTGTTCCATAGAGACTAATAATAATTTTTCTCAAGGCTTCCTCTGACAATTCTGGGTTCCATGAACAGTTCCCATCCCAGAAGAATATTTAAGGTCCAGGTAAGGAAACGGAGGTAGGGAGGACATATTACTGGTGTTCCCAGGGCCCACCAAAGCATCCTAACTAAGAATATAGTAATTCCAGGACTATCCACCAATGAGACTGAGACTTCAAGGGTACACCCTTCTTTGGTTAGAAATGGCTTACCGACCCATAGCTCACCAGTGTATAAAGCACCTATGACTTTAGCTAGGGCAACCAGGAGCTGGGGAGTCATATCTTTGCAAGATTACAAAGTCCCTGAGAACAGTCATTTTCTTTACTTATATCATATTTATATAGTTTTTCTTTCCTTATATGATAAATATTTTTTTTTTGTTTACATTGGTTAAAATTGAATTTGCTTCAACTCAATGTTAATTCTTTGATTAATATATATTTATTGAATATCTATTATAGAAAAGTGATAGGGCTAGAATATAGAGGGATCACACGGAAATATAAGACCCTGACTCTTCATTCTAGGAGTCTGCAATATTGCTGGAGAGAAGAGACCTTCAGTTAAACACTATCAGGTGTATTAGACAAATTATTTAGAATCATTAAAAGGTAGTTGTTCTCATATGTAAAATGGGTGATCTAAATTAGTCTTCTAAGTTCCTTATAAGACTAGAACTACAAGTAAACTAGCCATCCAGGGCTGCACAATTATGTCAAATGGATGTATCCACCATAGCTGTTACAAATGTACCCAAAAGAAAGAGAAATCTGAATGCTAGGGTAGGTAGGTATTCATAGAACTATTGGAATTTTAGTGGAACATTAACAAGATAGATTTGGATGGGGAAAGCATTCGCCACCAACTAATGGCATAGACTAAGGTACAGGACACACCTCCTGAACTGTTTCATAGAAAGGATTCAGTGAAAAATCTACCTACAACTTCTTTACTTTCTTTCCAGTCTAGATTTCCCCTATCCCTATATATTTATTTCTGCTTTTTGAGTATCTAGCTGTTTTGGTAATAGCAAATGTCTCAAAAGAACCTGTGTCGATGTGATACAACCCCTACAGGCATATGAGATAGTCAGAATTTTAAAAGAAGAGCATTTTTTCTTGATGCCTCAATTGACCCAAGCCCATGGGTTTGGGATACTAATCGTTGACTGTCTGGATTGATTCTCTGGCACTGCTGAATTTGACTTGTCACATATCAAGTTCTGTCATATCTATCTCAAAATAACACTTTTCCAAGAGGAAGATTATTTCTTCTTTAAAGCATGTTCTAAGGAGAAGGGAAATGCAAATAACCCTCTCAGGAGCAGTTTAAACACACGGACACCTCACTCAGGGCCCAATTAATAGGAAAAACCCACTCTACAAGGCTCCACTCTGCCCTTGAAACTAAACTTCAAAACACATGCATTGGCTCCCCACCCCCAGGCACAAAAACAGGATCCATGTTTTAATTCTGACCTTAATTAAACCTTTACACAAGCTCTTTATTTTACCCTCTGCTGAAGGAAGGGTGGGTAGAGAGAAGGAAATGTGCCTTTGCTCTTCTTCTCTCTTCCTGCAAAGTGGTGTACCCCAAATTCTCTCTTTTCCTTTTGGAATAGGGGGATTGAATTTTGAAGAAAAGTATTAAAAGAGTACTGGTGTAACGTAGGTGTCCTTGTGGTGCACCAACAGTTAAGTGCTCACATGATAACCAAAAGGGTCCACTCAGAGGTACCTTGAAAGAAGAGCCTGGTGATCTACTTTAGGAAGAGCAGCCTTGGAAACCCTGTGGGTGGAGTATAGTTTTATTCTGACATACAGGGGGTCTCAATGACTTAGTATTCACTCAACTGCAAATGGTGTGTGTGTGTGTGTGTGTGTGTGTAAGTTAGTTGAAATGAGTACTTGGAAATCAATCCACTTTATTCCCTGTTGGAATCTTATCCTATTTCTTTGTCCCAGGAAAAGCAAAACTCACTGAAAGATGTTACGCCCACACATAGGCCACAATCATTTCCATCAGTCACAAGTGATCATCACCCACTATTTCAGTATTATATATAATGAGAAGTCCCTTTAGAATACAAGATTTAAAAAAAAAAGTTCTAAATAACAATTATCTGGCTCTTTATTTTGCCAGATATGTTTATTTTCATTGTTTAAATAAAAACAGTGTTTATAAAAGCATATCTGATCATAAGAGGCAGTATGGTGTTTGTATGTACAGATATGTCAGCATTTTTTTTCCTCTCTCTTCTACCTCCCTTCCTTCTTGGCTGTTGTTGAAAATATATGGAAACCTTATAGTCAGGAGGTACAACTCTCCGTTTAAATTTTAAGTTTATTTTCCTGGGAAAAAGGAGGATTTTTCTGTTTTTTTTTGTTTGTTTGTTTGTTTGTTTGTTTTTCTTTTCATTGGAAAAATAATCTCAGTTGGGGTACAACTCATAGCAGACTGTACAACTGTAGCTTTTAGAAATAAAAGGAAGGTAAATATAATATCCCAGTGCTTATAAAACTAGGAAAGAATGTTTACTTTATTTTGCAACAATTCTAAAAATAAAAGGACACATTCTAGATATAACTCAGTGAACCTAAGAAAATCCTCTTTTATTAATGGGAGCATATTTTAAAATATCTTCTCATCTTTAGCATTTGGGCTAATTATTTGTAATGCATCTGCATAAAAAGCAAGTATTAAATGAAGACATATTTAAGAAAAAGGGAAAAAATTGACATAAAGAAGCAGTAACTTAGTAGAGGAGGAAAGAAAGAGAGAGGAGGGAAGGAGGAGGGAGGGAGGAAGGAAGGAAGAATGAATGAAAGAAAGAAGAAAGAAAAAACCCTTACTCTGGAGCCACATAGCCTTGAATTTGAATCCAGACTATGACACCAGATTTCCCACTTTAAACTTCAGTTGCTTTATTTGAAAAGTGGAGAAACAATTGCAAGGAGAAAAAGGAGAAGGATGGAGAGGAGAAAAGGAAGTGGGGAGAGAGAGAAGGAGGAAAGAAAAGGCGGGAAGGAAGAAAGGAAGGGAGGGAGGGAGAGAGGGAAGCAGGAAGGAAGGAAACTTAGAACAGACAAAGGCAATTCCCAATGGAGTATACGACTCTAAAATACTTAGGAATACATTTTACAAGATGCAAAAACCCCTATTGAAAAAAGAAAAAAAGGACTATGGAAGTAAATAAACATGATCTGACCAAATGAAAGAGACCATGATGTGGAGTGAGATGATTTAATACCATAGTGATTCCTCCTTGCAGTTCTAAGTAAAATCCCCAAGTAGTGTCTCTTTTTACTGGCCCACAGTGATCTTAAAGCTCATATGAAAGAGTAAGTGTCTGAGAATAGCTAAAGGAAATATAAGAAAGATTATGAGGAAGAACCATACTACAGAATTCTACTATAAAGCTGTTGCAGTAAAAAATAATGTGTGATCTAACATAGAAATCAGCAAATAGACTGCAAGCAAATAAAATGAAGAAATCAGAAATAGTTCCTAACATACATGAGATTGTGATCATTTGCAAAGCTGTTATTATAAATCAGTGTTGTTGTTGTTGTTGTTAAGTGCCATCAAGTCGTCTCTGACTCATAGCGACCCTATGCACAGCAGAACAAAGCACGGCCTGGTCCTGAGCCAGCTCCATGATTCTTGCTACTCTTGAGCCCATCACAGTCGCCACCATGTCAATCTACCTTGTTGAGGGCCTTCCCCTCTTTCGTGGACCCTCCACCTTACCAAGCATGACATCCTTCTCCAGGGAATGGGTATCTACAGATATGTCAGCATTTTCTTTTATCTCTCTCTCTCTTCTACCTCCCTTCCTTCTTGGATCTTGTTGAAAATATATGGAAACCTTATAGTCAGGAGGAACAGCTCTCCATTTAAATTTTAAGTTTATTTCCCTAGGAAAAAGGAGGATTTTTCTGTTTGTTTCTTTGTTTGTTTGTTTTCTTTGCATTGGAAAAATAATCTCAGTTGGGGTAAAACCCATAGCAGACTCTGCTGTACAACTGTAGCATGTCTTGACATGACAATAAAGAGACCAAAATCATTTTCTTGACAAAAGGTGGAAACACAACCAGCCTTCCATATGGAAGAAAATATTGTAAACCTATTTCACTGTATAAACAAATATAAATTCCAAATGAATTAAAGACTGAAAAAGTAAAAACCCAAAAAACAATCAATAAATACTAAAAATATTGGAAGAAAATTAGGACTATGAGTTGTGGTGCTGGGGAAGAAAGCTGAAAGTACCATGGACTGCTAAAAGAACTAACAAATCTGTCCTGGAGGAAGTGCAGCCAGAATACTCCTTGGAAGTGAGAATGGCCAGACTTCATCTCACCTACTTTGATCATTTTGTCAGAAGGGACCGTTCGCTGGAGAAGGATATCATGCTTGGTAAGGTGGAAGGTTAATGAAAAAGAGGAAGGCCCTCAACAAGGTAGATTGGCACAGTGGCTGCAACAATGGGCTCAGATACAGCAGGCATGGTAAGGCTGACCCAGGACTGGGCAGTGTTTCATTCTGTTGTACTTAAGGTTGCTATGAGTCAGGGATGACTCTATGGCACCTAACAACAACAACAGCAACATACGTATGACCTAATGATTGAAGACGCGTATATAACAAATACAAGAATCCCAGATGCTATCATATAAGAGAAAAAATTCACTATATATATATATATATATATA
>NW_006921666.1:1611844-1651783 GCF_000298275.1 Orycteropus afer afer | reverse complement strand
GATAGTGTTACCAAATAAAATATCTTAATAGTGTATTTGGAAGATATTGTAAAACAAATGTGCCCATTAAGATTGCAAGCACTTGTAATAGAAAGCCCAGATAACTGTGTAACTATGTTTTAAATAAATGAGGTGTTTGGATTTTTATTACTGAACAAGGAGTCAGGAGGTCAGCAATCTGGAGCTCATCCAGTGGCTCATGTGGTAGATCAACCAAAAACCAACCCAAACCCACCGCCACTGAGTCGATTCCGACTCCTAGCCACCACCATTGGGTTTCTGAGGTGATAAAAATCTTTACAGAAGTAGATTCTCCAGTCTTGCTTCTGTGGAGTGAGTGGCAGGTTTGACCCACCAACTGGTTAGCAGTCAGACGCCTTAGGCACTGTGCTACCAGAGCTCCTTAGTGATAGATCAAGGTGGGCTTATTCTGTCTTTCCACTTAGCTGTCCTGAGCTGGGCTTCCATCTTCACATTTGTCACTTCATGGTCATGCAAAGGCCACTCTACCTTCAGTGTGCACCCCAAGTTCTGGGAAGGAAAACGAAAAGGTGAGAGTGAAAGAAAAAAGTACGCTCCTGCTTAATTTACACATCTTTAAAGAAATTATTGAGAAAATTTACCTTGCCACATCTGCTTATATTTCTCTAGCTGTAACTATGTCTACCTGCAACTGCGAGGGAGACTTGGTATTTTTGTTGTTGTTGTTGTTATTTCTCTCTCTTTAATCTAAGCATAGTTTCAATCTTAGTACGTGTGTTCTTTCATTATTGGGAGAATGGCAATATTGATTCTAGATAAGTGGTTAATAGTATTTGCCACACAAATGAAAGGCAGGGTTAATATCTGGATTATACACAGAATTTTTATAAATTAATTACTAAAGAAAAATGACACAATGGGGAGAGAAAAGGGTTAATTAACATGTTTAAATAATTCACAGAAGAAAAATGCAGATGGTCATTGTTGTTATTTGCTGTCAAGTCAATTCCAACTCGTGGTGGCCCCATGTGTCCAGATGGCCATTAAACCTCTGAAAAGATGCCCAGCCTCCCTATTGGTCAGGAAAATGCAAATTTAAGTAACAATATGACATCACTTATAATCAGCTGTTGGAAAAAAATTAAGTGTGCTAATTCCTACCACTATCTGAGTGGCAAAAAAAAAAAAAAATTTAAATGTCAACTTCTGAGTGGAAACTTTTGTTGAAAGTAAAAATGCATATATCCTTTGACTCAGGAATCCTAACCCTGAGATTCTGAAATAAAAATATCAATATCCAAGTATATATATATATATGCAATTTCATTGAAACATTGATGTGTGTGAGATCGTTAAAAAGTGGTAAAATATTAAGTAAATAGGAAAATGGAATTATTGAGAAAATGATGGTAAATCTCCAGCTGGGAGCTCTGGTAGCGAAGTGCCTAAGGCACTTGACTGCTAACCATAAGGCTGGCAGTTCCAGCCACTCCTCAGAAGGAAGGCTGGGCAATCTATTTCCATAATGATATCGCCTTGGAAACCCAAGGAGGGGTCGCTATGAGTCAGAGCCTACTTGATGGCAGTGTGTTTGGTTTTTGGTTTGGGACTAATATGGGGTCATTTAAAAGAATATGGACTTGCTCTATGTCCATCTATATGACATGACAGAGAAATCTGCATAATGTATCATTAAGTGAGGAACTAAGATGATAGTGAAGAAAGATAGGCCTGACACCAGTTGTTAATCTTGGTTGTCAAGATCTGGAGAAAGGGAGGGAAGCAGTAGGGGAATATTGAATGGAAAAAGGGGAAAGAAAAAGTTTTAGACATGTGCATGAGAAAAATAACTTAGAATTCAGCTTTTTCTTTCTTTCCTTTTTTTTTTAAAGCTGAAGTTAGGAGAAGAAATCACAGCATGAACTTTGTGCAACAAGACAAATATAGGATACAGAACAGAGAATGTCAAATTTTCTTGGATTAATTCCTGATTAGATGTTATCACCAGTTCTATTAAGAGGAAAATCTTAGTCATAAAAAAATGCATGATATATATATTTTATATTGTGTTGAATATAAATAAGAATAGCAAACCCTATTGAGTTCTTCTTTTACAGTAAATAAATAAATTTCAAATTCATTTTTCTCACTTAAGGAAACATTGTATCTACAACAGAGGGATGATGAGAGCACAACATGACATCGCATCACATCTGTGCATTAAATGCATTCTTGAAGAGTGTAGGCTATTGTGGAGGGAGAAAGAGCTCCCTGCATTTATAATATAGTCCCAGGATTCTCCGAGCCATCTGATATCCAAGCCAGGCGCTTTGGCTCCTGGTCTGTGTTGCTGGCAGTGAGGAAGTGGGATGGCGTGTTTAAATCACAGCAATTCTCTGTTTCCTGGCTAAGTTACAAAACAATGTTGTAGTTGAGAAACTGAATGTCATCAGCGCACATTTTGTGGCGTGCACGGAGCATGCACACAGCACTGTAGTAGCGCACTGGGCAACAGGAAGAGAGCGTTTAAAAGAGGTGCTGCTGCCTTTACAAATGAAAGGGATAAAAACAAACAAAAACCACGAAACGAAAAGCCACCCAGTGGACTGTCCATTGAGCTGATTACATTATTTGATTCTGTGCTTAGTTCAGTGCTTTGCATGTGCTAAGTACAGGCAGTCCCTTGGTTGGGAACTTCTGACTTACAACTCTTACTTGCCCTTTAATATTATATAAATTTGCCTCATTTTGAAAGGATTGAATCAACCTCTATTCGCAACAAATCTTCATCACAATCACCTTTACTTGCTGTACGTGCAGCTTTTAAATCATTGCAAAGCCTTTGAGCCTTTTCTTGCACAGAAACCCATCCAAACCCAAACGTGCTGCTGCTGATTGAATTGATTTCAATTCATGGGGACCCTATCAGACAGAGTAGAATTATTATTACATAGGGTTTCCAAGGCTGTCAATTTTTATAGGAGAGGACTGCCACATCATTCTGCCATGGAGCAGCTAGTGAGTTGGGACTACTGAGCTTTGGGTTAGCAGCTGAGTGCTTTAATGACTGAGACACCAAGGCTCCTTTTACTCTAAAAAACCCACTGCCACAGAATAATTTTCAATTCACACCAACCCTATTGGACAGAGTAGAACTGCCCCATAGGGTTTCTGAGGCTGTAAATCTTTACAGAAATAGACTGCCTCTTCTCACGGAAAAGCTGGTGAGTGGGAGCCACCAACCTTTTGGTACTTGTTCCAACATATCTGCAAATTTGACTAAAGCATACAGTTAAGAACTGATCTCATTCCTAACCTGGGGACTACCTATACTTAACAATATCTGTTAGCTGAATCATGTTAAGAGTGACTGGATTGTTAAACAGCAGTTGTTAACTGGTGTTTTTGCCTTCTGCCTCATTCTATTAGAATCTGTCTTCTACTCAGTTAATCTGATAATATGACTTCCTTAATTTTCCCTCATGGTTTCCAATTAGCTCCAGGAATCAATCACAAAGAGGCACTGACGATGATCCTAAAAGGATGCTTTGTTGAGCTCGTATGACATTTCAATAAACTGAATTAGAGTGCTTGTAAGTGAGGCATACCATTTATTTTTCCCTCAGTAATGCCGAAATCGTGATATTGAGTTGTTGACCCCTCAGTCACAGCTTAAAAATCCAAACTCCTCGATATGGTGTTCAAGGTTATTTCCAGTCTGGCCCTTGCTTATTATTTCAGTCTTGAATCCTGCCATTTTGCCATGGGCAACTGGCCTCTAGCCATGCTGCATTCTCCTTGTTTCCTGCACCTGCTGAATATGCTCTCCCCATCTATCCTAGGAAACATCACCATGCTGCTCTTTGGATTGAATTGCTTGTCCAACCCCATCAGCCTAGTGAACTTTATCCTATCCTTTCACATTTAGTTCAAGCGCCACTGCTCTCTTTTGTGCGTTGCCATCCACTCAATCCTGAGTCATGGTGACCCCATTTATGCAGAGTAGAACTGCCCTCCGTAGGTTTCTCAAGGCTATAACCATTCAGAAGAGGATTACCAGGCCTGTCTTCCAAGCTGATTCTAAGTGGATTTTCTCTGTGAATGTGGCACAGTGAATTACTTCATATGGCTCTTCTAGCCATGGTCTTTGTGACTCCCACCAGACAACTGGGTGGAACTATGCAAATGTATGGTGCTTGTGGCCCACCAAGGGGATTGGAAAATTGTTAGTAATGTAGATAGAGTGTATGCCACACCTGTGGGGGTGGACCATGCAAATAAGGTATATGGAACCTTAATGTGGGGATTGGTCAGTCATTCCGCTAGGCTTAAAATGAGCACTCCCAGAGGCAGAAGGTGGGATCTCACTACTATCAAGAGAGAGAAGCCCAGAGTGGAGCACACCCTTGGACCCAAGATCCCTATGCAAAGAGATGGCAGAACAGAGGTAACAGAACCAAGAGACTGGTATGAGACAGAGCAGTAGGTTTGCCAGCCCACTGAGCAAGAAAGCTGAGTGCCTTTGGGAAGGAGGCTTGCTGGTGGAGTGGGATGCACCTAGGTGAACCTATCAGCAGAGCTAAAAGGGCTTTGTAACACTTGCCTGAGCAGGCCAGAGGCCAGGTCAACAGGCCAAGGGTCAAAGAGAGGCATGCCTGAGGGCATGACCAAGGGGAGGCTGTTCTGATTGAAGAATTCTATCCTGCACATTCCTGAACCTGAACTGTAGTAACCTGTTACTTCCCTAATGAACCCCATAATTGTAAGTATTGTCTGTGAGTTCTATGCAGCCATTTCAAGGAGTGATTGAACCCAGCAGAGAACTGTGGGAAGGATGGTTGGTGTTAGAATTAGCAGAAAGTTTGGAGGGTGGCATCCTGTCTGACTTCTGCCTAATGGGAATCAGCTTTGAGTTGTTACTGCTGATCCCTCCCTCTCCAAGACACGAAGTTATATATATATAGGTGGCGTAGTGCCTATGCACTTGAGTGCTTAACCAGAAGGCTGGCGGTTCAAACCCACCAGCCACTCCTTGGAAGGAAGGTTGGGCAATCTACTTCCGTAGTGATACTGCCTCTGCAACCCAAGGAGGGGATGCTATGAGTTGGATCCAACTCCATGGCAGTGAGTTTGGTTTGGTTTGGTTTTATACAGTGTGTGTATGTGTGCATGTGTGTATATATGTTGTTGTTAGGTGCCGTCGAGTCGGACCCACACACACTGATATTATATAGTTATTTACCTGAGTCCCTGGATGGTTCAATCAGGTAGACTCTCAGCTGCTAACTGAAAGTTTGGTGGTTGGAGTCCAGCCAGAGGTGCCTTAAAAGAAAGACCTGGAGATGTACTTCTGAAAAATCAGCAATTGAAAACCCTATGGAGCACAGCTCTGTTCTGACACACGGGTTTGTGATGAGTCAGAATCAACCCAACAGCAACAGGTTTGGCTTCAGTATTGGTTTTGTTTAGCTGCCTCTCCACCCTTGAGAAAGATGGGATCTCTCTTCTACCTTCTGCCTATTACTAGCTTCATCATATTATCCTCTCTAATGATGTTTGCTGATTGACTGATAGATGCATCATTGTATGGACAGATGGATGAGTGAACTGGCTAATAAATGACTGAATGAATCACTAAACAAAATAGGAAGTATTATAGTCCTGGACAAAGGAAAGTTACTAATGAAATAACTCTAAAGGAAAATATGTTTTATTATGAATTTCATAGGATAAGGTTAAGGTGCAGATGACTTACTTATTGTTTTATCTTTGGAAATTTCCTTTAACATTTGTAAACAGGGTGGCTATTTTGGACAGAAGGGTGCTACATAACTACAGAGCACTTATTATCCTCTAAAATAGTTCCTTTCTTTGACATGTTTTAAACCCGAAGTCTGGTTTGCATTATAAATATGCATGAGCTGTTGGGGGAAGAGAGCATAAAGTGTGAATCACACTTCAAACAGACCCACCCGCTCACTCCTGACTTCAAGTTTCTCAGGAGTGTGAAATGAAAATGGTTTTAAAATTAGAAAATGTGCCATCAGAACTTTTATCAGCCCTCAGAGAAAATAAATAATCTCTTTAAATGTGGGGAATGATAAGGATATTTATTTAGTTAGTTTCACAGTTAAGATGCTTTGATAAGTTTTCGTGTCATAAAATGTACAAATTAATTTTAATGAATGTGAAAAAAAAATACCTTCTGAAACATTCTGAATATACAATGCTGCAATCTAGGGTTTCTGAGGGATTATCTAAACCCAATCTATAAGCAAATTGTATCATTGGGGAATAGACACTCTCACAAGTGTCTTTTCCTTGTGATGCATTTGTATTTAAAAAGTGATCTTGTAGCATTTGAGGAGTGGTGAGTTTCTGGGAAAAGACACTTGGTTCTTAAACTGCTAGATTTTAACAATACAAATGAGGGAAAATAGTATAGTGAGCTGTTTGTTTTCAGGTTTGGGCTAAGTGGGTTTTTCTCATGGTTATTTTTTATTTTATTTCTATCATGATTGAATCTAGAGTGGACACATAGGTAATTATGTAAGCTGATCAGTAGTGGCAGGTGTATGTCAGTACAATCAAATGCATATATAGGGTTGGCAGTGATAGTCCTACATATATATATATATATATATATATATATATATATATACACCTGTGACAAATACACCCATGTATATAACGGAGTGCACAGCGGGCGCAGTCATGAAAACCTCTTAGCCACAACCAAACACTTCCTAGGACTGAGATATTGGGCTAGAGAACTAGAGACCACAGTCTTGGGGGACATCTACGTCAATTGGCATAACATAGTTCATAAAGACAATGTTCTACACCCTACGTTGGTGTGAAGCAACTGACATCTTAAAATCTTGCAAACAGCCATCTAACTTACAACTCTTGGTCTCTTCCCATCTGGAGAAAAGAAGAGTAAAGAAAACCAAAAACTCAAGGAAACAACCCAAAGGACCAATGGACCACATGAACCACAGTAGTCCACTAACCTGAGACTAGAAGAACTAGACGGTGCCCAGCTACCAATACTGACTCCTCTGTCTGGGATCACAATAGAAGGTACCAGATAGAGTGGGAGAAAAAGATAGAACAGAATTCAAATTCATTAAAAAGAAAAGACCATTTGCTAGACACTGATGGGACCCCTGAAACTATGGCCCTTAGACATCTTTCTAAATTAGAACTAAAGCCACGCCCAGAGATCCCCTTTTAGCCACATAAAAGCCAGTATAAAGTGAACAATAACACCCAGAAGGAACACGCTTCTCAGAAAAAATCAGCTGCAGGAGACCAAAAGGGCAGCATTTGCCCAAAAGCAAAATTAAGAAGGCAGAAAGGGCGGGAAAATGGAGCAAATGAAAAGTGGGAACCTAGGAGGAAATGGGGAGAAAGCTGACACATTGTGGCGATTGCAACCAATATCACGGATCAATCTGTGTATAAATTGCTCAATGGGACGTTAATTTTCTTTGTACACTTTCACCTCAACCACAAAAAAAAATATTAAAAAAGAAAAATTATATTGAATCTGATGTGAATATAAAGTAAGAGCCCAATAAAAGCTAAAGGAGAAGGTCACCATCCGGCATCCTCTTTATTCCTTATAACGAATTAGTTTGAGGAACAGCCAATCGTTTCTAGAAACTGTGTGACCAAAAACTGGCTGTTCAATTACTCAGCAGAATTTTTGTCTAACAAGGCTAAGAACTGAGAGGAGACACAACGATAGTGTTCCATGAGGCATCCTCCACATTTACCACAGCAATGTCTCCTGGAGTCCTGATACACAGATTCTTGGCCCCACCCACAGGATCTCTGATGCAGTAGGTCTCCTTTTGGACCAGAAGATTTGTAACAAATACAAGTTCCTGCTGGCCCAGGGACCACACTTTGAGGAGCCCTGTTCTATAACAATACTTGATCCACTGCCGTCTCATCAATTCCAACTCATAGCAGCCCTACTGGTTAGAGTAGAACTGTCCTATATGGTTTCCAAGACTGTAATCTTTACAGGAGCAGGCTGCCACATCTTTTTTTTTCCCTGGGAGTGGTTGGTGGATTCAAACCACTGCACCACCAGCACACCTATGACAACACTCAGATAGGATTACTTTTAAAACCCATGAAAACCTGGTGATGACCATCTGTCCAGATTAAATACTGGACTCAGTTTGTAAACCATAAGTATCTTGGAGAGTTTTTCTTTTATTTTTTTAAGTTGGGTGTTATTTTTAAATACCCTTGTATTAACCTGCTGTTACAGAAGTTGAGATTCTACTATATTTACTCTGTTATTGTAAACAGCTGTACATTTTCTGGGCCAGGCATTGTTTTAGAAGAATGGAAAAATATTTACTTTTATAAACTTAGTATCTAGCTTCTTGCCTGAATTTGCATCACTATTTCATTGCTATTATTTTAAACACATCTATGATTTTCTCAATGCTTCAGATTGGGTGTAAATTTGAGTAGATGAAACCTGATTTAAAAAGATGCTGTCACTTTGTGTCCTTTGGGATACATTAAAAATACAAGAAAAAGCATAAGTCTGGATGATCTTTTATGGGCATGCATATGTTCAAATGTGTGACTTTTATTCATATTTTTCCAAAACATACATGTTGTGACTTCAACACTATACCATACACCAAAAACCAATAGATAAAATGACTTTATTCTGAGCTGTGAATGTCATTAAGTCAGCAGCTTCCTGCCAAATCATTAATCTCTGCCCCAGTCCAAAATGCTGCAATGATTTCCTATCACTCAGTATTTTCTTCAGTGATGTGCCTCTAACACTAGTCTTCTGGCTTCTTTCCAGGGCTTTGAACTGGTTCTTCAGGTTCAGTCATGACCACAGAAGCAAAACTAGAACAGACCAGAATTTTTAAATTTGAGTGAACCAGAATGATAACTAGAACAGGAAATGTTACAGGTCAAAACTCAGTTAGAAATTTAATCTGCCTTGAAAAAAAAGGACAGCTTAGCAACCAAATCTCTTGCCCGTTGGATTTTGAGCAGAGTCAGAAAAAGGCATGCCCCAATCAAAGATGTAAACTGATCACACCATTTTGAATGTGTGTTGCTCTCTACAGGCCTGTCAGTAATTGAATCTCATGCATCAGTCTCCTGAAAGGGATCACCACTCCTCTTTTGAGTCTCCCATTCCAGAGCTTCAGCCATGACTGAACCAGTTCAAACTGGTTCAATGTCCTACTTCTTGCTGTGTACCCTCTACTAGAAGAAAAGCTTTCTCTTAGCAATGACTTTCAAACTGGGGCTGAAGGTGGTGGTTGTGTGCCGTCAAGTCATTTCCAAGTCATAATGACCCTATGTGATGGAGCAGAATAGTCTCAAAAGGCTTCCTAAGCTGTAATGTTTACAGGGGAAGATTGCCAAGTCTTTCCTTCCATGGAGCCACTGGTGAATTCTAACCAACAACTTTTCCGTTGGCAGGCAAGCACTTCACCGTGAAGGCTGCCTTAGGGCTGAAGGTAAAAGTGAAGAGGGTTAAAGAAGAGGCCTGTCTCTGGGGTTTCTTTACTTTCTACCTGCCAGTTTTACTTACTTCTCAGCCCTTGCTTCATAACACAATTATATACTTGCCATTGATTTCAAAATATTAAAGACAAATAACATCTTCTCTAGTTGTTCTTGAAACTAAAGATGGAATACTCAACCAAGGTAATAGATTTCTCCATGTCAGGACCATTTCATTCTCCTTTCCCTGTTCTTTTCCAAAACACATAGATAGGATTTGTATTGTTAATTTACTTGAAAAGAGATGATTAGATTATTTCTTTTATGAGCAACACTTGCTTAAATTAGTGTAAATCATTCTCAAACTCTGCTCCCTGCATTATCAGCACCAGCAAATTCTCAGGCCCCCAGATCTACCAAACCAAACCTGTTGCCATTGACTCAATTCCAATTCATGGCAACCCTGTATATTACATTATGAAATCTGTAACTTTTTTCTTGGTTGTAATCCTTATGTTAGCAGATTTCCAGGCCTTTATTTCATGACACTACTATCTGAATTTGAACCACCACACTTTTGGTTGGTAGCTGAGTGCAAAACGTTTTTGCAACACAGAATGACTGAGTCAGAAACTCTAAAGGAAGTGAGAACAACCATCTGTGGTTCACCAAGCTCTCCAGGTGATCCTGATTACATTAGAGTTTGAGAACCCCTGTTTAAGGACTAGGGAAAGTCTTAGAAAGAAGTACAGGTCTGAGTGGGAAGTGAGGATAGTCTGATTCTCTTTATGTTCATTATCTCGTGTAACCCTAACTGAAACTGTGTCTATAGGTGACACTTTAATTTGATTGCTGTGAGTAATGGTAGGCTCAACAGTAGTGAAGAAGGTACCCAGAGAGCATTGTGGACAAGTCCTCTAGTCCTCTGACCTCCACAATCTAGGGAATTTATTCTAAACTCCTGCATGGGTAATTCCCCTTAAGAAGAATACTGGCTGTTTTTCTAAGCACCTAGCAATGACCATCATTTTATTCTACCTGTTTCATACTCAAGCAGTGCTCTGGGTCATTTGTAGCTCATCTTTCCTAATTCTAAGAAGTATTTAGTGCAGATAGTGCAATTCAGGTTTGCTTTCTTTCCTTTCCAACAAAACTTAAAGATAGCCACAATAGCCTGTGTCCATCCCTACCACAATTATAAAAATAATAATAAATTACCTCTCTTTCTCTAAGTTTTCTTGCAGCCTCAAAATGTGGTTTGCTGCTTATGGGGTATTGATTGTGTATTATCAGTTTAGCTCACACACTAACAATTACATGTAGTGCAAGGTAGCCGTGACAATGTAGTCCAGTTGCCATAGCAATGAAAGAAGGCCTATTGCTACTACCCACAGCCTGCTCTATAGTGATAATCATGCTGCTCATTTCATTTTAATTGAAATTTGAAATCATAGTCTCTAGGAAGAAATACATGGACTCGCTCCCCATTTTTCTTTCTGGCCACACACAAAACAAGTAAGTACAAATAGAAAGTATGTGAATATTTTCTTAAAGGTAAATATCAATGTTTTGGAGAGTATGATTTCTAGATAGTGCCTGGGCATGAGAAACAGATGAAGAACAATATTTTCTGAATATAAATTGAATTACCTCTTGTGTTTTTGCATTCTTAATTAACTACCAATTTTCATTACTCCAAGTCCCTCAGCTCAACAGCCTACCCTGCGTGGTGTATCTCACATAATACAATCTCTCATGGATTTACTTGCTGAGTTCAGTTTACACCTAAAAACCCAAAGCAAATATCAAGGTGTTTTTAAATTAGCATTATAGGGTACTGTGGAAACATTTTCATAATTGAAAAAAAAATAATGCTAACAAATATTTGGCCATTTATAGTCCTTCTATGCCAGTAAAATTTCAACTATAGCTTAAATCTAATAATTTTTATGTGGTCATAAAATTACATACTACAGTCATAAATAATCTATAATATTAAATGTAGCAGAGCGAGGAAACATTCTATACCAGCAGATTCCAAAAAAGATAGAAATCTAATGCAAAAAACAAAGCAAACAGCATTCAGAATGAAGGAGAATAAAATAGTAACTAAAAACAAGCAATAAATTATAGGCACAAAATCCCAAATTTAAAGAAAAATATGAAAATAGTCTAAAAGTTCTAAATATACCAGTGAGAAACTGGGAAAATTACTAGATCTTGCTTTGATCTTATGACCTTTATTCAATGTTTTCTTTCCCTAACTTCATTTCTTTTATAAAATAGTTTATATTTATTTTATCTCCCTTGGTTCCTTGTTGAAAACTTAAAATCATTGCTAGATGTCAATGTCCTTTTTCCTTGTTTTCAATCCTTTTCTCTGATTAACTAAATTATTTCATTTTTGCAAGACAATCCTGTAAGTCAACAAAGTTTTATTTTCTTGATCATATCAAGGATATAATAGATATTTAGAATATAAAGACAGCTATGTTGAGTGATAAGATTTATCAAGGAGTAGGAAATAATAAGCTCTCCCCTTAAACAGCTTACCTTGAAATTCAAACTTTTTTTTTTTCCCGTGGAGCAACACAAGAAAATGTGTATTCACATTGCAAAGTGGTAGGGTATATCGAGGAGCTCTGGAGCATAGTACCTAAGGCACTTGACTGCTAACCAGAAGGCTGGTGGTTCAAACTCACCAGCCACTCCTTGGAAGGAAGGTTTGGCAATCTATTTCCATAGTGATACCACCTCAGAAACCCAAGGAGGGGTCATTATGAGTCAGGTCCATTTCGATGGCACATATCAACAACAACAACAGGGTATATCATGTTGAAAGGTTATCAATCATGGATTCTGAACTTTGGATTTGGGAAGGAATGACATTATTTGAATAATAGATGGCCTCTTCTATAAAAGTGCAATCTTACTGAAGATATTTCTTGATTGGATTGATTATATTATAAAAGAAAAGATCTTTTCATTGATATGACTAATACATTTCTTTACCTCTAGCTATAATGATGGTCCTCAAAATAATTATGACATTTATAAAAATGATGACCATAGTGTTTATTTGTTTATTTACTTATACATACTTATAGAGTGCTTACACCACGTGAAGGCAACATGTTAAGTGCTGAGACAAGACTTGGTATAAGATAGACCTGTCTTTACTTTCGTGGGGCCTATATTCTAGTTGACTTAAGACACATTAGAAAGTAATTACACAATAGGTTAACTGAAACTGATAAAGAGAAGTACTATTGTGGTTAGGTGCCAAAGAGTCAGTTCTTACTCATAGTGAGTCCATGTACAACAGAACAAAACATTGCTCAGTCTTATACCATCCTCACAATCATTGCTGTGTTTGAGCCCATGGTTGCAGCCACTGTGTCAATACATCTCGTTGAGAGTCTTCCTCTCTTTTGCTGACCCTCTACTTTATCAAGCATGATGTCTTTAAAGGGATTGTTGTTGTTATGTGCTGTTGCGTCGGACCCAACTCATAGCGACCCCTCCTTGGGTTTCCGAGGCAGTATCACTATGGAAGTAGATTGCCCCATCTTCCTTCCGAGAAGCGGCTGGTGGGTTTGAACTGCCAGCCTTCTGGTTAGCAGTCAAGTGCCTTAGGCACTATGCTACCTGAGCTCCTTTAAAGGGATTGGTCCCTCCTAATAACATGTCCTAAATACATAAGATGAAGTCTCACCATCCTTGCTTCTAAGAGCATTTTTGCTGTCCTTCTTCCAAAACAGACTTGTTCATTTTTCTGGCAGTCCTTGCTGCATTTAATGTTCTTTGTCAACAACATAATTCAAATGCATCAATTTTTCTTAGGTCTTCCTTATTAATTGTCCAGTTTTTGCAAGTAAATATATCATGGTTTGGGTAAGATGTACCTTAGTCCTCAAAGTGAGATCTTTGCTTTTTACCACTTTAAAGAAGTCTTTTGCAGAATATTTGTTCAATGCAATATATCATTTGATTTATTGACTGCTGTTTCCATGGGCATTGATTGTGGATCCAAGTAAAATGATTTTTTTTTTTTTTTTTTTTATTTATCATGATGCTGCTTTTAGCTCTGGTTGTGAGTATTTTTGTTTTCTATATGGTAAGGTGACTGCATGCTAAAGGCTGCAGTCTTTGATCTTCATCTGTAAGTCCTTCAAGTCTTCATTTTTTGTAAGCAAGGTTGTGCCACCTACATATCGCCAGTTGTTAATGAGTCTTCTTCCAATCCTGATTCTATGTTCTTCTTCATATACTCTCAGTTTCTTGGATTATTTGCTCAGCATACAGAATGAATAGTATGGGGAAAGGATACAAAGCTGATGACACCCTTCCTTATTTTAAACATTCAGTATGCCCTTGTTCTGCTTGAATAACTCCTTATTGGTCTGTTACCAGATTCCATGTGAGCATAATTCAGTGTTCTGGAATTCCCATTCTTTGCAATGTTATCCATAATTTGTTATGATCCACACAGTCAAATGACTTTGTAAGTCATTAAAACACAAGTAAGCATTTTTCTAGTATTGTCTGCTTTCAGCCAAGATCTATCTGATATCAGCAATGGTAGCCCTCATTCCAAGTTCTCTTCTGAATCCAGCTTGAATTTCTGGCAGTTCTCTGTCAATGGACTGCTGCAGCCATTTTTTAATTGCTTCCAACAATATTTTACTGTGTGTTATATTAATAATATTTTCAATATTTCTGCATTGCATTGGGCTACATTTCTTTGAAATGGGCACAAATATGGATCTCTTGCAGTCAGCTGGCCAGGTAGCTGTCTTCCAAATTTCTTGGCATCTATGAGGGAGTGCTTCCAATGTTGCATCCATTTTCACTATTGGTCTTTTAGCAATTCCTAGAGGCTTGTGTTTCACCAATGCCTTCAGTGAAGCTTGAACTTCTTTAGTATTATCAGTTCTTGATCATAGCCCACCTTCTGAAATAGCTGAATGTCAACCAATTCTTTTTGGTGCAGTGACTGTGCATTCCTTCCATCTTCTTTTGAAGCTTCCTGTGTCATTCAACTTTTTGTCTGCAGAATCCTTCAATATTGCAATTTGAGGCTTGAATTTTTTCTTCAGTCTTTCCAGCTTGAGAAACACCAAAAATGTTCTTCCCTTTCATTTTCTAATTCCAAAATGTCCAAATTTTTGCACATTTCATTATAATACTTTACTTTATCTTCTTGAACTGCCCTTTGAAATCTTATGTTTACCTCTTTTATGTCTTCATTTCTTCCACTTGCTTTAGCTACTCTATATTCAAGAGCAAGTTTCAGAGTCTTTTCTGACATTCATTTTAGTATTTTCTTTATTTTCTACCTTTTTAATTACCTTTTGCCTTCTTCATATATGTTGTCTTGATGTCATCTCACAACTCTCCTAGTCTTCAGCCATTAGTGTTCAATATGTCAAATCTATTTTTGAGATGGTTTCTAAATTCAAGTAGGATATACTCAAAGTCATACTTTGGTTCTTGTGAACTTATAATTTTCTTCAGCTTCAACTTGAACATGTATGTTAGTAATTGCTGGTCTATTCTACAGTCAACATCAAGCCTTGTTCTAACTGATACTTTTGAGCTTTTCCATTGTCTCCTAAAATTTACTACATTGCCTAAAATTTACTACAAAATACTGTACTGCAATCAAATAATTTACCAATTATTGAAAGAAAGTATCATTGATTAAATCACTTTTAAGTGGGAAGTAACTTTGAAAAACATAGTCATTAGAGATAGAACCATAAATAAAAATCTGGGAAATGTAAAATGAAGAGGACTGTTGCTAGGTAATCAGGATGGATACAATAAAAATTCTACATTGTTTGAATTCTGTCATTTGTCATGTTTGTAGGGAGCTCTGGTGGCATAGTGCCTAAGGCATTTGAGTGCTAACCAGAAGGCTAGCAGCTCAAACCCACCAGCCACTCCTTGGAAGGAAGGTTGGGTAATCTACTTCTGTAGTGATATGCCTCAGAAACCCAAAGAGGGGTCCCTATGAGTCAGATCTGACTCGATGGCAATGAGTTTGCTTTTGGTTTGGGTCATGTTTGTGATGTATATATTTAAAAAGTACAATTATTTATTGTTTTGCTCTAAGCACACTTCTGCTTTTCTTTTATTCTATTTTTTTTTTGGATTTTAATAAACTCTAATATACATATATTTGATTCACTTGGCCTTAAACCAAAAAAAAAACAAAAAGGAGCTCTATTATCTGGCCTTAGATAGTTGAAATTATTAGCAAAAACCTATTCATATGCTTAAAAGAGTATGTCCACTTCTTTACACTTCATTTTTTGACATTTGTTATTGAGGATTTGACCAGACTTTGCCAGGTGAACCCCCCCACATCTTCCTCTGCTCTTTCCTTACCTCAACACTCACATTCTTCTGTGGTTCTCTCTAACATGTGTCTTAGTTGCTGTATGCTGCTATAACAGAAATACGACAAGAGGGTGGCTTTAACAAACAGAAATTTATTGTCTCACAGTTTAGGAGGATAGATGTCTGAATTCAGGGCACTGGCTCTAGGAGAAGGCTCTCTCTGCTGGGGAAAAATCAGCTCCTCTGGTTTTCCTTGGTGACCTTCATTTGGTGTCTTCCCTCCCTTTGGGCTTCCTTCTCTGTGCCTAATTTGCTCTTTTTCTATCTCAACAGTGTTTGGCTTCAGATATACCATACACTCATATGGTGTAAATAACACAACAAGGAAAACCCTATTCCAAAATGGGATTGTGTCTACAGTATTTTGGATACTATGGAGTTGATTTCTACTCCTAATGACCACATGTGACAGAGTAAAATAGTCACATACAGTTTTCTTGGCTGTAATTTTTACAAAAGCAGATGGCAGGTCTCTCTCCCATGGAGTGGCTGGGTGGGTTCAAACTGCCAACCTTGTAGTTAGCAGCCAAGAAGTTAAATATCATGCCACCAGGGGTTAGGACACTGCATGGTTTCAAATCAAGAAGGGAGTGCATCAGGCTTGTATGCTTTCACCATACTTATTTGATCTATATGCTGAGCAAATAATCTGAGAAGCTGGAGTATATGAAGAAGAACATGGCATCAAGATTGGAGGAAAAATCATTAACAACCTGCGATAAGCTGATGACACAACTTTGCTTGCTGAAAGTGAGGATGACTTGAAGGAGTTACTGATGAAGATTGAAGAATACAGTCTGTAGTATGGATTACATCTCAGTATAAAGAAAACAAAAATTTTCACAACTGGACCTATAAGCAGCATTATGATAAATGGAGAAAAGATTGAATTTGTCAAAGATTTCATATTGCTTGGTTCTACAATCAATGCCAATGGAAGCAGCACTCAGGACATCAGACAAAGTATAGGACTGGGCAAGTCAGCTGCAAATGACCTCTTTCAAGTGCTGAGAAGCAAAGATGTCTCCTTGAGAACTACGGTGCATCTGACACAAGCTATGATAATTTCAGTTACCTCATATGCATGTGAGAGCTGGACAATGAATAAGGAAGACCAAAGGAGAATTGATCCTTTTCAGCTGTGGTGCTGGCAAAGAATGCTGAAAGTACCAGGGACTGCTAAAAGAATAAATCTGTCCTGGAGGAAGTGCAGCCGAAATGCTCCTTGGAAGTGAGAATGGCCAGACTTCATCTCACCTACTTTGCTCATGTTATCAGATGGGACCATTCCCTGGAGAAGGATGTCATGCTTGGTAAGGTGGAGGGTCAACGAAAAAGGGGATGGCCCTCAACGAGATGGATTGACACAGTGGCTGCGGCAGTGGGCTCAAGTATAGCAGGGATCATGGAGCTGGCGTGAGACCGGGTAGTTTTTCGTTCTGCTGTGCATAAGGTTACTATGAGTCGGAGACAACTCAATGGCACCTAACAACAACAACAGCAGGGGTTAAGATTTATAACATCCTTTTTTTGGGTGGGGTGGGCACAATGATGCCATAACAACATGTATGGACTCATTTTCCAATCTGTCTTCATTCAAATGTAAGATGGTTAAGAAGAAAGATGAAATTTTGTGTGAATCCCATTTAAAAAATACAAAATAGTTTCCATCAAGTTGATTTCAACTCATGATGACCCCATGTGTTTCAGAGTAGGAACACACTCTCTAAGATTTTTGAAGGCTGTGATCTTTTGGAAGTACATTGCCAAGTTTTTCTTCTGGTGTGTAAACCACCAACCTTTTGGTTAGTAGCCAAGTGCATAATTGTTTGCACCACCCAGGAACTCCCATGAACTTCACAATAACCAATAAAACACCATGATATGTCCCACAGCTGTTCAGTAAACATTTGTAGTAGAAAATCATATAATACTTTTTAAATAAGATCTATTCATTCACAGTAATAATTCTGAGAGCCTGAAAGTAAACTCAAAAAAAAATTTGGCAAAGTGTTTAGTTTTATCAACTCTAGTCTATGGTCTAAACCATATTTCATGCTTTGTATTCACCTAATGGCTTGGTCTTTCGCCACCAAAGATCAACTCACTGCCTATAATGTCATCCTGCTTATTATCTTGTTTTCCTTCTTCTCCCTGGCAGATCCTCTCCCTTCAAACCCATGAGAACTGAAGGGATTCCAGCTTAAACTTTCAAAGCGATAAGGATGCCTGGTACAGCTGGCTATGAATAGATCTGAGACACTCACGTGGTTTTTGAAGCGATTATCAGCAACAGGTCTGAGATTATAGTAACTGAGAAGAAAATTGAGGCTACAGGACTAGAGAGAGTTTCATCAGCAGATCAAAGTAATATCAAGCAGTCACAACAGCAGAGGTAGTGAGAGATATAGGGGCTTCTGTTTGCCAGGAGCTCTAACAACCTACTCTCCAAACAGAAGCATCTCCATTTTAGGTTTCAGATCCTCAAAGATGGGCAGAGTCCATAATTAAGTGTCAAAGAATTGATTAAGAGAGCTCCTACTGCGCAAGCTCATGGATGAAACCATTTTGACAGGCTGGATGATATAATTAGTCCAAACAAGATGTGGAATCTGTAATATTTTGGGCTACTGTCCAATAATTTTAAATTATATAATAAAAGGGAGACAAAGAAGGAAAGGAAACAGCAAGAAAACTTGATATTTTGCTCATCTTAGTAAAAAAAAGACAGGGGAAAAAAGAACCCAATATACAATTTGGCAATTATAGATAGTGGCTTTAGGTTTTTAGTATCTTTCTAAAAGAGCAGCATTTAGAAAACCTATATTATCTCATTCTTTACAGATTTGGCACTATACCAATGCTGCTTTTATTGGATACACAGGAATTCCTCAAACTAAAGAATATTCTTAAATTCCAGTCTCATTATAGATATTCATTTATTCTGTTTCATCTTCCATCCATGCTTACTTGAGATCTTTGGAGACAATAAAAAGGAGGATCTGAATAATGCATAACCTAAGGCAATTGGCTGCTAACCAGAAGGTTGGTGGTTCAAACTCACCAGCCACTCCATGGAAGAAAGATGGGGCAATATACTTCTATAAAGATTTACTGCCCTGGAAACCTAATGGGGGTCTCTGGGAGCTCTGGTGGTGTAGTGCCTAAGGCATCTGACTGCTAATCAGAAGGCTGGCAGTTCAAACCCAGCAGCCACTCCTCGGAAGGAAGGTTGGGCAATCTGCTTCTGTAGTGATACCACCTGGGAAACCCAAGGAGGGGTCACTATGAGTCAGGTCCCACTCGATGGCATATAACAACAACAACATGAGTCAGAGTAGACTCAATGGCAGTGGGTTTTAAATCTCACTTGGTCACTGGGGTTCATAGGAACATTGATGTTCAGTAGTAGTGCTCTCACCTTCTATGTGGGAAACCTGGCTTTAATTCCTATCCAATGTGCTTCATGCACAGCCATTGCCTGTCTTCCAGTGGAGGCTTGCATGTTGCTATGGTCTGGGCAGATTTCAGCTGAGCTTCCAGACTAAGGTTACTAGGAAGAAAGTCCTGGTGATCTGTTTCTAGAAATCAGCCAATGAAAACTCTGTGGATCACAATAATCCCACCAGCAACTAGTCACGGGGACGGTGCAGGACCAGGCAGCATTTTTTTTCCTATTGTGCATGGTGTTGCCTTGATTTGGGGGCCAATTTGATATAAGCTCACTAATGGCTAGAGCTGTGAGTAAAGATTTTAGGATGAGTGACCAAGGGTAACAATCAAAGAACACTGACATCCTTGGGACTTCAATGTTGATAGCATAGCCTTTTTGAAAAACTTTATTTTGTTTTCTATCAGGCACAAACTGTTATTGAAAACCCCTAGTAAAGGATTTGTCTCATTTGCTTCCTAGTTTGCCTCTATTCTTCTGAATTTTATTTTTTATATATGAAAAATGAAAAAATGATCTGAATCGTTAACTACTACTTGGCTTAACTCCACATAATCTCAAATTTGCATAGTAAATTTTATGCTGCCATATTTTCTACCAGCTTCTCCTCGTGGGATATTTTATTGAGATAACAGCTCACACAGTCAAATTGCTGTATAACGAGTTCATTGGGTGGTGCAAACAGTTTGCCCTTGACTATTAACCTAAGGATTGGTGGGAAGAACCCACCTGGTGGCACCACGGAAGAAAGAACTGCCAATCTATTTCGATAAAGATTACTGCCAAGAAAAACCCTATGGAGCAACTCTACTGGGTGACAAATGAGGTTACCGTTAGTTAGAATCAACTCGACAGCAACATTTTTTTTTTTAATGATTAATGATCTTTATTATTATTATACTGATCTAAATTATTATTTGTGCCTTTTACATATCATTATCATAATAGTTCTAATAGATACATTTCTTTGATACAAATATTAATACTTAGGAACTTTGTTTGAGATTGTTTCACTTATAGAGAGGAACATCACTCTGCACTCACCTTCTTACCAACTTCTTCATATAAAATCCCAGACACTTGTGGCTACCTGACAATTTTGTTGTTGTCAGCTGCATTAAGTAGCCTCAGGCTCAAGGTGACTTTATGTGGATGAAGTGGTGCCTGGCCCTGTGCCCTCTTCATGATCTTTGGGATTTGAGACCATTGAGAATTTAGAAGATTATTAATCCAATTGCTTTTAATAAAGACTTCCCCAAGATATATATGTGGCAAAACGTTCTTGTTTTAAAAGATTCATAGAGAAAATAGTGCTGTTGCTGTTATTGGGGGCTATGTTTGAGCTCATTATTGCAGCCACTGTATCAGCTGATTGTATTGAGGGTTTTCCTCTTTTTCGCTGACCCTCTAATTTCCCAAGCATGAGATGTTTCTCCAGGGACTGCTCCCTCCTGATTACATGCCCAAAGTATATGAGATAAAGTTCGCCATCCTCACTTCTAAATAGCATTCTGGATGTACTTTGCCAAAACATATTTGTAGTACCAAATCTTAACAGCAAGGAGCTCTGGTGATGCAATGGTTAAGGCACTCAGCTGCTAACCAAAAGTTGGTGGTCTGAACCCACCAGCTGCTCCGTGGAAAAGAAGAGGCAGTCTGGTTCTGTAAAGATTTATAGCCTTGGAAACCCTAGTGGGCAGTACTCATCTGACCTATAGTGCCAGTTATGAGTCAGAATTGATTCAGTGGCAGTGAGCAGTGGGCATTCTTATAGCAATTTTATTCTTAGGATTTTTTTTCCCTATAGTTAATTTAAATTTTTTATTTGAATCTTATTTCAAATATGAGAATATTATTCTTTTCCCCACTATTCTGTTTGCTAATTGGACAGAAAAAAAAAGTTTAGTTTTTTTTTTTTTTTCCCCAAATTTTATAAAATAATTTCTAATACTTGTCTACAATCACATTGAGTTTTCTACCAGTCTACTGACTGGTCTGGAGACAGATTGCCTGGGTTAAATAAAGCCTGACCCCAGTATTTACTAGCTGTGTGAACTTGGGGAAATTAATTAACCTCTCTGATTCTGCAGATAGTGACTAATAAAAGTACTTACTTCACAGGTTGCTGGGAGGATAAAATGTGCTATTATATGCAAAGTATTTAGAATAGTATTTTGCTAGTATATACTAAACATCAGTAAATGTTGGCTATTCCATTTTTTTTTTTCATTCTATTTCAGTGGTTCAACATAGTATCAATAGAATTGCCAGTAAACAATTTTATCAGGATGTCAAAGGTATTGCCTAAAATAAGCATATTTTTGCTAACTATTGACAAGTTGCTTGCTAAATACAGAGTGATACACAAATTTTAAACATTTTTATTTACTGAAAGATGTCATAGGTGTTAAGATACCAATAAGTACAGTGAATATGGAGAAAGGTAACTACTATGCCTTGCTTCTCCACATTATCTTAGCTCCAACAAATCCAGTTTGGGAGCAATGATCCAGTCATGATAAGAAATATTTCAGTAGACTTCAAAGTTGTTGCTGGATCTTCTTATACTTTTGATAGTTAAATTGAAATAGCCCCAAAGCCACATAATGGAAAAATATTCAACTCTCTGAAATTCTTCTACTCTTTAAAAAGAACCACCACTTTAAATCTTGGTGCCCAGTGAAAGCTGTCACACTGATTAGAGTTGTATTTTGTGCCATGAGAGCATCGGATCCTTGTAATGATAATCCCCCCAAAAAGAGAGTGGTCACTCAAACCTATTATACTTTGCTCCATTTCTGGTGGCATTGCTCATTCCATTCCTTGTGACTGTATAGGGAATCTGTGATGTGGGTTTTTTCTGTACTTGAGCTGCAAAAGATATAGATGGAATGTTTAAGGCCATTAACAAGAAGTTAAATCAGGAACAACACTGATATAGAAGCATTAATTTAGGATAAGCACAAAATGTGTTGCAACATCAATTCAGGCATTTTTCTCTGCTGCTAATAGCTTTACACATGTGATCTATAGGTTTTACGGGACTAAATTAAGGGAAATAAACATCTGGGCAGATTTCCTCCATCACATTTCTTCCTCACCATTTTTCTGAGCCCATTTGCTTCATTCACCTAGAAACATTCTAAAACTGAGGATGCTGGCCAGTGCACCAAGTGTGGCACTAACAGTTTTCAAGCATCTAAGTACTTTCTTTTTGAACAATTCCAAACCACCATACCAGGAGCAGAGTTAGAGGACCTTTTCAAAGCAGGTGGGTAAATTTCCAGAAGCACTTAGCAATTTCCATAGGTGGTAAGGCACTGTCTTTTTTATTATTGCTAAAATCTAGCAGCAATTTTCAGGAACGGTCTAAGTAGTTCAAATTTATTATGTCTAATCCCCACACTAGGAGCTCTGGTAGCATAGTGGCTAAAGTACTTGACTGCTAACCAGAAGGCTGGTGGTTCAAACCCACCAGCCACTCCTCGGAAGGAAGGTTGGGCAATCCTACTTCCGTAGTGATACTGCCTCGGAAACCCAAGGAGGGGTCGCTATGAGTCGGGGCCGACTCGACGGCACATAACAACAACAACAACAACAATCCCCACACTGTACCTGAGGTAGAAAGTATTATTGTGTCCATTTTATAGAAGAGATACCTGGAGCTGAAAAAGATTAAGTGACTCTTTCCCTTGGTTTCTGAGTTAATGTCATATTGCCCCCTGTAATCACCTTAAAGATTTACCCCATTAATAGTTAATGCAATTGTAAGGGATTGATCATTTTAAAAGGCATGTAGGCATGAGAGAAAATAGCATATGTTGTTTTCTAGGATCAAATTGCAAGCTCTGGTGGTGTAGTGCCTAAGGCATTTGACTGCTAACCAGAAGGCTGGTGGTTCAAACTCACCAGCCACTCTTCAGAAGGAAGGGTGAGCAATCTACTTCCATAGTGATACCACCTCAGAATCAGATTTTTATAGGTAACATACTTTTACAAGAAGAACCTTTGGATTTCCAACAATGAAACTTTCTTGGATGAGAGTGAAGATCATCAGAGCTGATGTTACTAAACTGCTCCTTGAGGACACAGTTGTGTCCTGCATCTGTGCCACCCCCATATTGCTTAGTGTGATGCTTTGCATGAAGCGGAAACTAAGAAAATGTTTATTAAACATATGGATAAATACTCAGTTCTGTGCTCCAGCTGGTTATATTTTGGCAAAAAATTGGTGTGTTTTGTTTGCCTTTGATAGCCTATGGTTTTTATCAGAAGAAGTCACCTGGGTTTTCTACCTTGTCTTCCTAGCTCATTCATTCAACATTGCAAAGAAAACACTAGTAAAATGCATCAAGAGTCTACTAGAGGCCTTGCATAAAATGAAAAGGCAACATGAATTTATTAAATCCAACATTTTTTTTTAATTGTGATTTGGGTGAAAATTTACAGAAAAAATTCATTTCCATACAGCAGTTCACATACACTTTGTCTCATGACATTGACCACAATTTGCCCCAATGCAACAGCTCCCCTCCCACTTCCTCCTGATAGTTACCGCTTGCCTGTGTCCATTCCTCCATGCACTCCTGCCCCCTGAGTAAATCCAGCATTTTTGATAACAAATTCAAAACACAGGCAGTACCTGGATTATGAACAACATCCATTCCTGTCTTTAAGAATTTGTAGTTCAGTTGGAACAAGTGCATATGGCTCTTCTTTAGCCTTTCTTTTAATTGAGGCCTTTTAAATGATTTCAAACCTGTATGTGGAGCATGTGAGGGTGATTGTGATGGAGAATTTGTTGCAAGTAGGGGTTTGATTCCATAGTTTCAAAGCAGGACTTCATACTGATTCTTCTTCATTCAGTCCTGGTCAAGAAAGCTCAAAGATGGCGGCACCCTGATGAAAGATGGCAGTCGAGTGCCTCACTTTGAATGTGTGTGGTTGTTATTGGCAGTCCTGACGATATCCAGTGTCACATTTCAGGCTTCTGAAGGGCTCACTACATCTTATCTGGGTCTCCCATTCCAGCACTTCAACCAGTAATTTTTCCCATCCCAGTTGGTTACCATGATGAATCACCCAAATTGTAAAAATTCAGGTCTATTCTTATTTCATTTCAGTGGCCTTGACAGAATGAGTTCAAAGTCTTGCATTAAAGAACAAGTAAGAGTTGTCCATAAGCCAGGTATTTGTAACCTGGAGACTGTAAATCTTTATTGTAAAATGAGAGGTGGTGATGATGTTCTCTTTCCAAGCATATGGCTAAGCATTAAGAAATATTTCCAAGTCCCCTGTTTCAGACGCACTGAATCTTCAGAGATATGTGAAATAAGACAGGTATTTTTGAAGAAAATTTGTCTTACTACAAATCTTTTAGCCTGTATAACATTGATTCTTTTCCTAAGATCTACAAGGAAGATGAAAACTCTAGTCAGTATTTTTCTGGAGTAACAGCCTTCATGGACAGATTTCCTTTTCACAGAACACTCAAGGAAATGTGGTTAATGGATCTCAGTGAAAAGCAATTTCTTCTTAAAAAACAGACCACTAGGCAATTAAATCAAATGACTTCCAACTCCCCTGGAGAAGTATCAGCCTCTCTTAAATCCACCATACTTTCCAATTGCTACAGTTGATTATTATGTTCCAATTGGCTTTGGTAAGTGTTTGAGTCTTATTCCTTTGGACTTTGTTCATGGGCCATGGTCTTGTGGGCCAGAGTGAGAGAGGAAAGAGCAGACAATAAAGGAGAAAATGATTAAGAAACAGTCTCAATAAACTGAAAAATGGAAAATCTCCAAAGCAAAGTCAAGTCTTCTTTAGTTTTGAGTGTGACCTTTGCTTTTATGGCAGACTTTTTCCTGAGTCCCTCTCCAGCAAGATACATACGCTGTAAACCTGTGAATATAACTTTCCGCAGTGACAAAGAACAGTGAAAACTGTGAGTCAATCCATGGTGAATGCAATCTCACATTATTTCATGCATAAAGAGTCATACAACTATATACATATACAACCTATTTCAGAATAACAATAAAAACATATTTATCGATTCATCAGAAGGGAAACAGGTTTGTTGTGTCTATCCAAATGTATTATACTATAATTTTTCTCTTCCTTGAGAAAGATTTCCCTGAAGACAATACTTATGGCAAGGACAGGAATTTACATTACACTGGAGTATGTATGTTCTGACTAGGAAGCGCATTACATTTTGGAGTTAGGCTACATTGGACATTACTAGAAAAACCTTATATAAATTCCTTATAAGGGGAAATAATGTTTCATCTATTGGCCCATATTTCTCCATATATTCAGTGATAGAAATTGTAAGCAGTCTTTATGGATTACACATCACATCAACAGGGTCAGGGACATGCTCTTATCACAGAATTATTTTCAGATTAAGTTGAAAAGGCCCATAATCCTCATTGAAAATTTTCTTTATTGTCATCATGCCATTCTTGACAGTTGGCAAAAGGTCACCTTTTTCCCATTTAACTGATAGATTTTCCTTCCTTGTGTCCCTTTCCCCCCGTCTATATCCATTATCTCCCCAGAGCCCATGACACACAGTAAGTGTTCAATAATGCTGTTGAAACAATGCACTGAATTATAATCTAATTCATACATATTTTGAAAACCCCATTCCTTATATTAAAGGCATTAAGCTTTTAAAAATGCAGGGTAAACCATTAATTGTTGTTTAATGGACACTTTGTTGTTGTTCTTAGCTTCCATCAGGGTGGCCCCTGACCCATGGTGACCCCATAGCCAATGGGATTAAACCCTGCCTGATCTTGTGCCATCCCCATGACTGGCTGCAGATTGGAATATTCTGATCCATAAGGTTTTTTTGTTTGTTTTTATTCTTAAAATTCTATTGTGATTTGGGTGAAAGTTTATAGAACAAATTTGTTTTCCATTCAGCAATTCATACACATTCTGTTTTGTGACATTCATTGCAATTCCCCAAGTGTAACAACACTCTTCCCACTTCCTTCCTTTGTTTACTATTTCCCTTCATCCTTCTTTCCTATTCTTTCCTGCCCTCTGAGCTTTATCCCACAGTAAATGCTGCCCTTTTGATCTGTATGGTTGATTGTTCTGGTAAGTTCATACTTCCCTGGTGTTATTGTTCACCAATAGGTCTATCTTTGGCTGAAAGTTGAGTCAATGGGGTGAATTCAGTTTCAGGCTTGAAGAGTATCTAAGGACCATAGTTTCATAGGTTCTGCCAGTCTCTATCAGACCAGTAAGACTGGTCTTTTTGTTTATGATTTTGGGTTTTGTTCCATATTTTTCTCCTATTCAATCTGAGGACCTCCTATTTTGGTCCATTTCAGAGCCATCAACAGTGGTAGCTGGACAGTGTCTATTTCTTCTGGTCTCAGGGTCATGAGTTCCATTAGTTCTTTGATTGCTTCTCTCTGTCCTTGATTTTCTTTATTCTTCTTTGCTCTGGATAAGGAAAGAACACTAGTTGTACCTTAGATAATGGCTGCTCACAAGGTTTTAACTTGGTCAATACTCACCAAAGTAGGATGTAGAACATTGTCTTTGTGGACTATTTTATGCCAATTGAACTTAGTGTCCCACAATAGTATAGTTCTGAGCCCCCAGGCCCAGCAAGCATTCCTTAAGGAAGTTTAGTTATGGCAAAGAAGTTTTCATAACTTTTCCCCCGTATGCTCTACTGTATTCATGGATATATTTTTAGCACTTATAAATACATATGTAGAAATATCCTATCAAATGTACATATATTTATGGGTGTTGTCCCGTTCACTGTCTCACCCCTGTTCAGCTTGAGTGTCTACCTATCTATCCACTCATAGCTTATTGTTATTGCCATTATTGCAGGATTGTGTACATAATAGTATTTATCTTTATTGCATTTAAGTCTTGTTCTCCTCCCAGTGTCTTCCCCTGCCTTGATCATTTTGTGTTGGTCTCCCCCTTATTGTATATTGTCTTTTGCTTTACCCACATTAATATGTTTCTACCTTATAGTTAGTGTCCAGAGGGTTTTTACTGGTTAATTTTTGGAAACACATCTCCAGATCTTTCTTCTTAGTCTGCCTTAGTCTGAAAAGCCCAGTTGAAATCTATTCAGCATCATAGCAATATAAATTCAATGCTGTCACTTGGGTGGTAGACACATATGAAATACTTGGCTGGTAATTGAACTCAGATCTCTCACATAGAAGTTGAGAATTCTACCAACGAACCACCAATGCCCCTGGATTCATTAAGGTCCTTACTGGAAAATGATTATCTTCATGACCCTAAGGTGCCGGCGAAGGTGAATGTACAAACTCCACAGTTTTTCTGAATTCACCAAGGTTATAGATTCAAATGCTAAAAGTGAAGAAGACTGGAAGCACTTACTAATGATGATCAAAGACTACAACCTTCAGTATGGATTATACCTTGACACAAAAAAACAAAAATCCTCACAACTGGACCAATAAGCAGTATCATGATAAATGGAGAAAAGATGTTGCCAAGAATTTTATTTCACTTGGGTCCATAATCAGCACCCATGAAAGGAGCAATGAAGACATCAAATGATTGCATTGGGCAAATCTGTGGCAAAAGACCTCATTAAAGGGTTAAACAGAAGATTTGTCATTTTGAAGACTGAGGTTTACCTGACCCAAGCCATGGTATTTTCAATAGCTTCACATGCATGTAAAAGCTGGACAATGAATAAAGAAAACAATAGAAGAATTTATGAATTTGAATTGTGGTGTTGGTGAAGAATATTGGGTATACCATGGACTGCCAGAAAAAAAAAAAAAAAAAAAAACCTTCAACAAGATGGATTGACACTGTGACTGCAATGATGGGCTCAAGTATAGCAAAGATTGTGAGGCTGGCACAGGACTCAGTAGTGTTCTGTTCTATTGTACATATGGTCATTTTGAGCCAGAACCAACTCAACTGGACCTAACAACAACAACAGATCCAAAGAGGTTACAATCTTTCCAGTTCATAATATGTGGAATTCCTGATAAAGCAAATTATTTTAGAGGTATCCTGAAATTCTGAATCTCCTAGCAGATCTACAGGGGGAAGGAAAGGGCAAGTTGATCTGGTTTGTCCAAAAACTTCTTCCTTTGCATCTCAACTTTCTAAGTCATTAAAAAATTATTAAGAATAAAATTCATAGGCAAATGTTAAAATACGGTGTTGCGTAATTTATGCACATAGAAAGTCATCCTGACTTCTGATCCACAGCAGAGGATAATAACATCAACAAAAACAAAGATTTATAAACATTTCCTACAATTGCCCTTGAAAACAATTAGATCACCTTATACCAAATAAATAATTTGTTACTGTTCCAGGAGGAACACTAATACTGGATTGTTCCAGGAGGAACCTAAAACTGAATATATAGGTTAGGAACACTAAACTTCCTAAAAGAGTCAGTTGATGAGAATAGTAGATTACAGTTAGGAAAATCTTAAACAAAACAGATTTTGTATTTATTTAGCTTCTAACTCAAAAATTACTATAACTTTTAATACTGATTTTAAGTAATTACTTAACTGACAGGCAGTGCTCACTAGATACTGGTCATGTTCTACTTTGTAGATACAGTGAGTAAGAATTTGGGTACCAGAGTCAACACAGCTCCAATTGGGATCTTGGTTTTACCATCTGCCAGCTATGGAACTTGGCCAGGTTACTAAAGCTCTGTCTAGGTCTTTGATTCTTCTTGTCTACTATGTGATAATACCAGAAATAATAGCTGCGCCCACTTTGAGACAACTGTCAAATTAAATCACTTAGCTCACTGCTTGGCACAAGATCCGCATTCAATAAATACATGGTCAGTCTTTTTCATCATTCTAGTCTCAAGAAGGAACCAAGAAGGAGAATTTGGCCATATGTAACCTTGAAGTAGAACATTTGATGTGGCAAAATAGATCCAGTAGGAAGTACTTGGAGATGGTTTCACATCCTTTCCAGTACATGTATGTGATATTTAACAAACCAATACTATTCAACATCTAATGCAGTGTAGTGAAAGAATATTGACAAATAAACAGCTCATGTTCTTTCTTAGCTTTCAGAATTACCACCCAGATGTCCTCAAAGGTCCTTATCAGCTCTGAGAATATGAGGCTAACATTTGTTCAGCCCCTACTATGTGAGAAGTTTGTCACTGGGGAAGAATGGTGTTGACACATTCAAAGAAGCAGGATATAAAAAGACCCATTTTTGTTCTGGTATAAAATTTGCTGCAATGATAAACCTGTCCTTTGGCTCTGTCACAGAAAGGTTTGGAAGGAAATAGGAAAATATACTTGGAAAGACATGAACTTCTGGGAAGAATGGTGATAATGTAAATATGCGGTTAGCCTCTAAATAAGGATAGTGATGTTTAAAGGAACATAAATTAAAGGGAACACTAAAGGGAAAAGAGAGAAGGATTTCACCCTCTGGATCTGACTGTGGTTTTAAATTGCACAGGCAAGAGATTGGCTAGAGAGATTTATTTCAACCTTTAGTAGTGTATTAGCACTGTCACAGAACAGGGGACATGGTTAAAAGAGAAATAGGAACAATCAAGAGAGTGTCTTGCAATCTCATTTATTTAAATTTAGATTATATTACTCTTACATTAATCTTTATATAAATCATAGTTCCAAGCATATTAAGGAAGCTTATGTTGCAGTCCATCTTTAATTTTGCAAACATTTAGCAATGTTTATTAATATCATGGTCTATAGGTGGCATGAATGGTTTGTGCTCAACTATTAACCTTCAAAAGGAGCTGTGATGGCATAATGCCAAAGGCATTTGACTGCTAACCAGAAGGTTGGCAGTTCAAACCCACCAGCCATTACATGAAAGGAAGACTGAGCAATCTACTTCTGTAAAGACCTACTGCCTGAAAAACCCAAAGGGAGTCACTATGAGTCAGAATCAACTCAGTGGCAGTGAGTTTGGTGTTTTGGTTTATTAACTTAAAGGTTGGTGGGATTCTAACCCATCCAAGGGCATTTTGGAAGATAGAATTGATGATCTGCTTCCATAAAGATTATAGCCAAGAAAATGCTATGGAGTAGTCCACCCCACCCACATGGGTCACCATGAGCTGGAATCAACTCACTGAAAACTAACAACATTAATTATCATAAGCTCTGAGTGTCTTCTTGGACTGTTGAGAAGATCTCTCTCAAATAAAACTGAGGTTTCGAGTAGCCAAAGTAACTAGTTGTTGGTGGTGGTGGTGCTAGGGAATCTGTAAAAACACTTTGTTCAATCAAAAGTTACGCAGAAACATCTTGAGATTAGCATAAAAAAACGATCAAAACAAAATAAAGTGGATGGAGAGGATACTTGGAGGAAGAACAACCCTGATGAGTAAAATATTTTCTAATGTGTTTTTTTGGATGAGAGCTTTTAGTAGTCCTACCAAATGGGACACACTGTTTAGCCAGGAGATACATTATCCCTTAGAACACTGTCTGACCATGTCCCAGGACTAAATTCTTCTTAATACAAATGTGACTAATTCAGTTCAAACAAGACAACCCTGTAAATGTATTTATAGGAATAATTATTTACAAATTTAAAGTCAGAAGTGTTTTACATTTCTGTAAATACTTAGAAAGTGACACAACTTATAGTTTAAAATGATTAACACCATTTCTAGAAGATGTGCTTATATCCATAATATTTCTGCTGGAGCAAAAAAAAAAAAAACCAAACTCACTGCCATTGAGTCAATGGAGAAATGGGACCCCAGAATTTCCATTAGACTTGGACTCTGTTACTGCATTTTTCACTCTGGGCTATTTCTATTGGTGTGATGTACATATACTTTCTTTGACTTGCAAAAGGGCCAGAACCACCCCCCATACACACACTCTCACTCCCACCCTCCACAAAGAACTAGAAACTTCCTAGCCTTGGGCTAAATTGTGAAGCTGACACAATCTGTTTAGGGAACCTCCAAGTGAACATATTTGGTGTTTCACTAAGACATCCCAGGAATAGGAGTTTCTGACCTAAAGGAACAATTCTGCTTCTGGGAATTTCTAGCACCCCAGAAGGTAGCTGGAGGGTATTTTTGTCTGGGTAGTTTGCAGACTAGCAGATGATATGGAAGAAAGTAAGGAAAGGACAAAGATATCCCTGAGAAGTCTCCCACAGAAGAACCAGCAGTTATGGACCTTCATTCCCAAAAGAGAGTAAGCAGCTGTCTCTGTGCTCTGGCTACAGTCGCTTTTTTGTCATTGGCACAGAAGGAAGGTACATAGCATGCAGATGAAATGGGTGCGTGAACTTGGGGTTCATTTTCAGGAACAACCTCTCATATCTTCAGGTCTCCTAGATGCACTGAGTTTTCCAGAAAAACAAAACAAAACTAAAACGCATGGCTTGAGCTCTGTTTGTTTGTTTATAGTTTAAATTCTCAGATTCTGCTCCTAAGACATCTGACATGATAACTGATTTTTCTAATTTTAGATACAGTTATTTTGTGTGTAGGAGGCTATAAAGTCACTTTTCTTCCCCCCCCCCCACCTTTCTGTCCACATTTCTTGTCTCTGCCAACACCGGTAATTAATCAAGCCTCAGTCATAGATTGTGGATGGCTCCTTTTGCCTCCCCTTCTTGTCCTTTCCTTTGCTGCCTGAGTGATGAAGAAGGATGTCTTTCCTCTTGTCCCTCTGGCTCCTTGTCCTCTGATCACTCAAGCTAGGCCCTGTGATGAGAGTTCCCGCTGAGGGACCGCAATGCAAATGGCAAACATGACTCCCAGAGCCTGGGGTGGAGGGACAGACTCCCTGATCCTTACCACTGGCCACTATCCATCTCTCCATGTCAAGAGGACTTCATAAAAAAAAAAAAGGAAAATAAAAAAGAAAGGAAACATCCTTGTGCCTACATGTTGCTTCTTACCATGACCTCAGTTTTAGCACTGTAAGAAACCGGAGGCTGCCCGTGCAATAGTGCTTGAAAGTGATGTCTCTTGAGTCTTTCCCAAGGTTTTTCTACCCAGGCTCTTTTACTAAACAACCCACAAGCACACATTTAGACCCTCTCATGCCTCTACTCTTTCTCCAACTTAGTTGTTTTCTTTTGGTTTGTTTTTCCACAAGTATACAGAGGGAAATAGAAAAACAAACATGCTGTTTTTTAAGAAAATAATTGACAGATTTCCTTTTCCATCAGGTTTATGTGTCTGGACTCTGAGGACGTTAGGGACAAAACATCCCCAACATCCCAGTATCTGAAACTACTATCAGAAACTTCATGCCTTTGGGTTGAGATGTTGCATCTTCAAGAGGCTGTGTGACAAGACAAGGGATCTAGGTAGAATGGACAATATAATGTGACTTAATCAACCACATCTTCCTATAAGTTCCTTGAGTAGATCCATGTACTGTGGGGATCACCAGGTGACATTATGGCCCTAAAGAAAAGGGAAATAACTAATTTGAGATGAGTTGGAAGATAAAAAGAATAATTTCTGAGAAAAGAACACCATATTTACTGGGAGCGGGATGGAGGTAGATGAGTTGAAGAGTGATGAAGTTAAGGGAAGAGTATTAGCGGATTTAGACAGCGGGATGAAATGAAGGACCTGATGGCTTACATCATGTCTGTGTTCTGCACAAGAACATCTATGCTATAACAAAAATAAATAAAAAACACCAAACACACTGCTGTCGAGTTGGATCTGATGCATAGCAACCCCTCCTTGGGTTTCTGAGGTGGTAGCACTACAGAAGTAGATTGCCCAACCTTGCTCCCAAGGAATGACTGGTCAGTTTGAACCACCAGCCTTCTGGTTAGCAGTCAAATGCCTTAGGCACTACACCACCAGAGTTCCTACCTATGTTATAGGTGAATAGAATGTTGACCTTAATGTGTTGTGACTAATACATATTTGACTATATTGTTGTTGTTGTTATGTGCTGTCGAGTCGGCCCCGACTCATAGCGACCCCTCCTTGGGTTTCCGAGGCAGTTTCACTACAGAAGTAGGATTAACCAACCTTCCTTCCGAGGAGTGGCTGTTGGGTTTGAACCGCCAGCCTTCTGGTTAGCAGTCAAGTGCCTTAGGCACTATGGTATCAGAGCTCCTATTTGAGTATATTAGTCAGGTCTTATTTGCTTACTTGAACTTGCTTATGCAAAAAAAAAAGAGGAAATAAATTGTAATTATACACAGGTATCTTGTGAGACTCAAATTAGCTTAGGAATGTTACTGATTTAATTCAATTCACTATTTCCACAATATGCCGCATAACTAACAACCACAAAAATCTCAGCAGCATAAGTTTTGGAGCATTTACTTCTCCTGGAGCAGTGTGTTGGTTTAGCGTCAGCTACTCCAGGCTAGGGTTGGATGGAGGGTTCTGCTAATCTCAGGTTGACTAACACATGGGACTAGGGTCGGTGAGGTTCTGGTGCTCTAGGCTCTGCTCAGCTGGGGCCAGTCAGCTCTACTCTGCATCATTTATCCTCTTCCTGTGCCCAGCCAGCTAGCTCGGCTGTGTTCTTACTATTTTTGCCGAATTGTCTTTGCTGCTTGCTAGGTCAATGTTTAGATTGGAATCCTCATTCTTAGACTTGCTTTGCTGTCATTTATGAGTACAGCAAGATTGGCATCTCCCAGTCCTCATCTAAACTCCAGAGAAATGAGCTCTCTAGCTGGGGGCTGTGGTCATATTAGGCAAAAGTGACTGCCTCGGCCTACTGTAACCAGTAGGAAAATGAAAAATGAGCAAGAAGCAAGAAAAGTAGTTGTGTCCCACAGTGGTGGTGTTGTGTGCCATTGAGTCGACCCCAATTCATAGCAACCCCTCGAGGCAATATCACTATGGGGGTAGATTGCCCAACCATCCTGAGGAGTGGCTGGGGGGTTTGAACCGCCAGCCTTCTGGTTAACAATCAAGTGCCTTAGGCACTATACTACCAGAGATCCCACAGTCGGGACATGCTAATTATTTGAATTGTGCTGGGAGTAAGGATAATGAGAGGATGAGTCTTGCTTATTGCTTACACAGAACAAAATCCTGAATAATTTGATCATTTTAGTCATTTGAGTCTGATTGTTGATACAAAGGTTTTCAGATGGTTTGTCTTGAGTTTTTTCCTTCTCTCTCTTTTTTCCCTCTATTACATGTACGGTCTCTGTTTGTTATTTTCCCCTATTCCCTGCTTTACTGTACATCAGAAAGTACACTTGAATTAACTCTTACCATCCATTCCCTTTGTTGTCACTGGCTCCACAAAGACCCAAGCAGCACATATAGCTCATGTTAGTGACTTTAAGCAGGATGCACTACTGTCTTGCAAATGTGTATCTTCAAATCCCTCCAAAATTGACCTAACAACACTGATTTTTCTCTGCTGCACAATTTCGAGACTTTTCCCCAATCAGGGTGTCCTCTCATTCCTTCCCATGCATGCAACCCCTCAGTATACTTGTTCTTAAAGATTCCTGTTGAAGATGATTTGTCATCTCTTCTAACCATTGAATTAAATTAGATAAATACCCAAAACTATCCCCAGTCCCATCTTTCCCTTATTCTGTTCTGAGGCCACATTGTTTATTCCATTAAACAGTGATCTCTCCCTTCTCTGTAACTGTTATTACCCAGTTAGTCAATATGGGTGGTTGCATTTAATTCCATGCCATCTAGCATTCTCTCAACTTCTTTTCTGTATTGCCTTCATTTCTCAAACTAGATTGCTTTCTCTTTAGCAGAAAAACCTTATCTTATGCCTCTTTTATGTTCCAAAAAGTCAGAGGTACTGCCATTCACATAGTTAAGTGCTTGATCAACACATATTAATTAGGAAAAATCTAAGAAGTCCTTCTTAGATTACAATATCAAGGTTCTGTTAAAACTGGGAGCCCATTTGTCATCTTCTCTGAGTTATCCCATTGCTTGCTCTCCTTTCCTCACTCAACTTTTATCTCTTCTTTTCTCTAGAGATTATCATCTTCCATTATCAGGGTAATTTCTGAGGGTACGCCTCTTTTATTCTGCCATCTCGATGAGTCTGGCAGAAAATGGATGATCCAAATAACTTCTTTGTAATGTGATTTATATGAAATGGAAGCATTTTCTATTTCCCCCTTATGTGCTTTTGTTTTGAATTGCAAATATTCAGTTTCCCATATATTTAAAAGTTATTCTGACAGTATGTAATATAGATTTAAAATATTCCAAACTTGACTATTTTCCCTTAATCGCTTCTTTTTTTAGTAGAAACACTGTAAATACACCAAGCATCAGAACATACACTGTAGTGAACAACCAAGGACAATCTGTTATGATATTCCGTGTATTGAAGACCAGTTTGTTTATACCACCAGGAGGAATTCATTTTTAGCATTTGGGTTTGATAGATTTAGTGAGAACAATATAATTTGCTTCACTAGACAACAATGTCATAGCCAAAGGATATGCATTACTCTTTGCTCAATCCTAAAGGGAGAAAAATGTAATGATGAAGTTAAGATAGCCAAATAGACAATATTCCTAGGATTGTTGTGTGCTGGCGAGTTGATTCTGACTCACAGCAACCTTATAGGACAGGGTATAACTGCCCCATGAGGTTTTTCTAGGCTGAAATATTTATGAGAGCAGATTGTCAGGTTTTTTCTCCCATACAATGGCTGGTAGGTTTGAACTGCCAATCTTTCAGTTAACAGCCAAGCTCTTTACCCATTACTCCATCCAGGCTCTTTTCCAGAATTAACAGATGGAAACTAAGTTATGATGCTTAGAAGTTTAACAACAGTAATTACATACAAATAGGTCAATTCAATGGTCCAGTAAGTTATTTCATAGTAGAAGGGAAGCTGTTTTATATAGAAACCTTGACACTGAGGAATTATCTCCACAACGTATCTATTGTGAGTTATAATCTTCTTGACTGATTCTCCTGAATGAGCACTGAAATGTGAGAAGGACCAAAAGTAATTTCTGGGCTGTCAAAATAAGGGGAAGAAAAAACAATGGGATTTTCTTTCCCTTGTTATTTTTGTCTTTATTCCTCTTCCTCCCTCCTCCTCCTCTTCCTTCTTTTTCTCTCTCTCTCATTAGCTTGCTCGTCACTTGTTATTCCTTTCAATACCTTAATCACTCAAAAACATTTATTAGGCAGCTATTATTTGCCAGCAACTGTGGGATACATGCTAATTTGATGTGAGTCATTTTGAATCAATCTAAAATAAATACATAAACTTCACTCTTGTAATTTAATAAGTAATCTGTAAAACAGATATCACCCTTGTTGTATATTGCCTTCCCTTTATCCAAGTCAGTGGTTTACTCTCCTTTCCCCTCCCACTCCTGCTATCAAAGAGTATTTCCATTTATGTATCAACCTTTTCTTTACTTCTTATAGTAGTCATCTCATAAAATATTTGTGCATCAAAAGATTTCATCAAAAGCATAAACTCACAGACCGTGAAAAAAATTTCACAATGATGTATTAGTCAAGAGGCTTATCTCTAAAATTTATAGAAAACATCAACACCTTAACAACAGAAAGACAAATAATCTGATTTAAAAAATGGGCAGAGGACATGAACAGACACTTGACCAATGAAGACCTTCAGGCATCTAACAAATACATGAAGAAATGCTCAAGATCATTAGCCAGTAGAGAGGTGCAAATCAAAACAGTGAGCCATCATCTCCTCCAAGTACTAAGGGCAAAGTTCAAAAAACAGAAAACAGCTAATGCTGGTAAGAGTGTAGGGAGCCTGGAATCCTCATACACTGCAGGTAGGGCTGTAAAATGATACACCCATTGTGGAAAATGGCATGGTGCTTCCTTAAAAAGCTAGAAATAGAGATACCATATTATCTAGCAATCTCATTACCAGATATATATCCTAGAGAAACAAAAGCTATGACACAAACTAACATATGTAAACCTATGTGCATTGCAGCCCTATTCACAATAGCAAAAAGATGGAAGCAGCTTAAATGCCCTTCAACAGAAGAATGGATAGCAAACTATGATATATAAACAAAATGGAATATTATATAACACTAAAGAAAACAGGCATCTGAGAAACATCTCATCACATGGATGAACCTAGAGGACAATATGCTGAGTAAAATTATCCTTTCAATGTTCATATGAGGGCTAAATAGACCTTAGAGTGAAATGATCAAAAGTTACCAGTCTTATGAAAAAACACAATTATATATGCTGTTTGTTTGTGATCATTGTGATGATACATAAAATAAAATAATGCTCAAAATTTAAGAGAAAAATCAATTATAATCAATATTTATTGGCATGAACTTCTTAAGGGAATATTTGAGGATATACAAGGGTTAATGATTACAAGTTATTTGCCATCTATTGAAAGTTGAAAAGAAGTTATATGTTGAAAAATATGTATGAGATAAAAGCAATTAACAATTTAAGGTAATATGGCTTTGTGTTAAGGACAAACTAAGTGTTATAGATGAACTGTGGAACAGAAATAAGGATGAGGGGTAGAACCGCTCTTCACTGGGATGGTCAAAGGAAGGTGGGTCTTGAACTAGCTTTGGGGTAGTATTGGGTAAGGTTAAAACAGACAAACCATGGAGGGTAGGTTTGAACAAAGGCTCAGAGGTAGCACTGCTCCAGTATGTGAGTAGATCAGTTGGGCTCAACCAATATATTTTTTTTAATGGAAGATAACTATGGATAAGTAGGACGATCTTGGACCTCTGGTGGCACAGTGGTTAAGGCGTATTTAGGCTGCTAACCAAAAGATTGGCAGTTCAAACCCACCAGCCATTCCCTGGAAATCCTATGGGGCAGTTCTACTCTGCTCTATAGAGTCACTATCAGTTGGAATTGAATCTATGATAGTGGGTATGTGTGAAAAGCCAGAATACCAGGTCACAAAGTTTGATTCTATTCAGTATGTTTCTGAGAACTATCAGTAGTCTTTGAGTAGGGAGATAACATAATAACCTTACAAGGTGGTGGTGGTGTTATGTGTCATTGAGTCGGACCTGACTCATAGCGACCCGTCCTTGGCTTTCTGAGGTGGTATCACCATGGAAGTAGATTGCCAAACCTTCCTTCTGAGGAGTGGCTGGTGGGTTTGAACAGCCAGCCTTCTGGTTAGTAGTCAAATGCCTTAGGCACTACGCTACCAGACCTCCTTCTTACGAGGTAGACTGGCTTAACATGGAGAGAGCTTTAAGCCCAGAGGACTACTCAGAAGATGCTTTTAATGGCTCAGACATAAGAAAATAGGACTTGAATCAAGTGGGAAAGAGATGACAGATGTCAGCAATTTAAAAAACAGGATTGAGAAGCCACTAATTGGGGATGGAGTAAGATGTGTGTTTGTTGTGTTTGTGTGTGTGTGTGTGTCTGTGTGTCTGTGAGGGGGTGCTGCCTAGACATGGAGTAGAATTTAAAAAAGGGATATATTATTTTCAAAGCTGACATATAAAAAGAACAAGGCTACCAACACAAATATTAAAAATTCAAGAGAAAGAAAGGGCTTTGTAAAGATAATAGTTTTGAGACATTGATGAATGTGAAATAGTCAAGTAAGAACATATATCAGTGAGTACGAGATCCCAGAGTTTAGGAGAAGGTACTGTGTTACAGTTGTGACTTCATGAGTTATTCACCCAAAGATAATGGTGCATCCATGAACATGGAGGACATTTTTCAAAAACAAATGTGTATAGAAGACTTTGGCCAATCAATGATGTGTGCATGGGAAGAGAACGCAGAAACAAATGAAGAGCAGAGGGGAGGTAAGAATAGCAGGAGAGCAAGGGAGCTGCAGGGAAGAATCACTGTCTCAGAAGCCAATGGCAAAGCCAGGACTCCACAGCCAGCTGGGTTATCACAAGACTAACAGGGAAACAATGGGCATCACCTGGAACAAAGTACAGAAAGAGACTTAAATGTTTCTAGGCACATCCGTGTGTTTGTCTATAGAGTGGCATTCCTGGAAAAGAATGGGTTAGCTTGTTCTTGTTCTTTCTTCATTAGTACAGATAGAAAAGCAGGTGGTGAAACAAATTGGAAAACAATGTGCACACAACTAACACTCTTCTAGAAAGAGATTTCACACTGTCTCTTGGTAACCTGTTCTGATACTCAGTGGCACTTGTTACCCAGGAGTTCTTTTTAAATCATTATCCAAAATCCTTACTGCTCTCATATAAGCTTTGTTTTCTGGCTTTCTTGTATTTATCCTCAGGGGACAGAAAGAACATATGGTAACTATCTTTCAAGTAATAACGCTTTATATTTTTTAAATAGATCTGACAGAAGTTTCTTCCTATGCAGCCTTCTATTCTTCAGGCTACATAATCCTAAAGAATTTATCTTCCCCCCAATGGTCAGTTCCTCCTAGAACAATGGCTCATATTGAGTTCCTAGGATAGGATTTGGATCAAATTAATATTGAAGTCACAGGTTTGTACTAGTGAGCAATATTTAAAACACATTTGCCAACTAAGTAAAAATTCAAGAATGGAATGGTGACAACTCTTTTGGGGAAGAACTCTGCATTTTTTTTTTTTTTTTTTATCCTGAGAGCACTTGTAAAAATATAATAGGTACATA
>NW_006921666.1:1587818-1611093 GCF_000298275.1 Orycteropus afer afer | reverse complement strand
AATGCCCAACCTTCCTTCCGAGGAGTGGCTGGTGGGTTTGAACCGCCAGTCTTCTGGTTAGCAGTCAAGTGCCTTAGCCACTATGCAACCAGAACTCCTGGATCTAAAGATATAAGGTCAGAAATCTGATTTTTAGAAGGTGGTTGAAAGTTAAGGTAGTCTGTCTGTTGGACTGTTTCTTAGGAGTAGGATATTTTATGTATTTTAACACATTCAAAACACTTATTGTTGTTATTAGCCATTGAGTCGGACCCAAGTTGTAGCAACTCCTCCTTGCGTTGCTGAGGCCATATCACTACAGAAGTAGATTGCCAAACTTTCCTTCTCAGCAGTGGCTGGTGGGTTTGAACCACCAGCCTTCTGATTAGCAGTCAAGTGCGTTCAAAATACTTTGAGATATTAAAATCTCCGAGATTAGCAGGAATTGGCCTTTTCATGAATGCTGCCTGTACCGCCTCTCTATAGAATTTGTGCCATAATTTGTCATGATAATCTAAATAAAAATTATTGAAGGACTATGCATATCAATTCATCAATAAGTATTTGTTACAGTCCAGCCAAAAGATTGGCACTCTGTTCCAAGGGGAAAAGTTAAATAAACACAAAATCAGTATTAAATGTAGTGAAGCTTTTGATTTAACTCAAAGCAGAGATTCTTTTGACAACATGGTAAGAATGAATGTTAACTCAGCACTATACTATTCTAGTATTAGCTCTGTGCAATACTAAGTATTAAAAGAGATTTTAATACTTACCACAAGCCATTGAAATAGGTACTATTATTATCCTCATTTTATAGATGAGAAAGCCATTAAGACTTACCTAAAGCCATATAGCTAGTAAGCAACAGAGTCTGGATTTTAACCTGGGTCATCTGACTCCAAATTCTGTTACTCTATAAGCAAGTTCTCCCAGCTGCTATTTGACTACTTTGAGGGATAAAAATTGTACTACCTTTCAGTAGAACATTTCTCTTAATGTTGAAATGGAACCTTCTTTGCTGCTCGTGTGCTTAATTATGAGTGGAAGTGAAATACGGCCTTTGTGTCTTTATTCAAGCTAGAGAAGAGCAGTAAGTTAGGGCAGTACAGAGTATGGGTCCCTATAGCACATCCAGCGACTCTGTGCTAGGACTTCTCATGTGGCCAGGATGGCCACATGTGTCCATTCTTGTTACAATGTTAATTTTCAACATGTTTATATCAAGATTTCCGGCTTCAGCATTTTCTCCAGGATCTAATCACCCATTAATCTTGGAAGACAGCACTGTATAGTGATGGAGACGTGGATTTCAGATCTAAATGGGCCAGAACTCAAAATATGTCAGTTAAAGCTTGCGATCTTAGGCAATTTATTTAATCACTGAGCTTTAGTCTTCTCTAACAAGAATAACTGTAGATACTTTGCCACTTCTTAGTTAGTTGTAAGATTTAAATTGGATATACTTGTAAAATTCTGAGCACCTAGTAGGTACTCAGTTATGATTGTAAATTCATGTCCAAAAGGCCTTTCATGGCCAGTAGGGCTTTGAACCAGTTCATTCTGGTTTAACCTTCTTCTGAGAATTTGCATTTCCACCTCAGGTATTCTGAATCAGAATCTACAATTTAATAAGATCCCAGGTGACGCTCCTAGATCTCAGATACTCATGTATCCATTAGAATTGCCTGGGGATCTTGTTAGACTGTAACTTCTGATTCAGTATATCAGGGGTGGAAATGCAGATCCGTAGCAGGCAGGGGAACCAGAATGAACGTATTTGAGGTCCTGGTGGCCAAGGCTGTGCTGATAAATATTTACTGAACAATTTGCTTTCTTGGGGGGGGGGAGAATTTAGTTTGTAGCATTTGTTGCTTTCTGTGATGGGAATACTGCCAACAAGGCTGATTTCAAGGTATCACAGTGACATCGTGAACACACCATTGAGGAGAGAGGCACACATGCAGTTGATCTGCAAGGCAGCTCCAGAAGGCCTGTGTGTGAGGCCCAGGCAGGACTCCCACCCCCAGCCAAGACTGGCAGCACTGAAAGGTGAATAAAAAGACACATAAAACAAAACCAGGATAAAATGAATAAAAAGATATATATATCTTTACATATATATCAAGATTTTCTTTATCTAGGAACTCTGATCAGGTGTTGTACTACTGAAAAATAGAGGCAATGGTGTCCCATTGATAATTGTCAAATGTCTTTTGCTTGCTCTGTTACATGGCAGCCAGGTATTCGTTCTACATTTTCTTGCTTTCTCTCTGTCATTTTGTCCCTCCCCGTCCTCTTCTTCCCTCTCCTTCTCTCTCTTTCCTTTCACTCTTTGATTCTCCCTCACTTTCTCCCGCTTCATACAAATGATAACTGTTACTTAAGTGAAGGGTTTTATAAGAAATTCTAAGGTTTGAGTAGAAAAATGAAAACACAATAGCCACTTACTGATATAGATTGTATTCAGCTAAGCATTGGTTATAAAACAAAGCATTTGCCTACCCAACAAAACCAGCATCAGAATCTTGGCTTCAGAGAAAGGTGATTTACTCGTTCCTTATGAGGAGAAATGTCTGAATACCCTAAGTCATCATCAATTACAGATTGCAGGCACATTCCTTGCCAGCTGCCTCTAGTGGCTGCCAGCGAAACCAAGAAGCTGGTGGGTGAATATTGAAGCCAAGCAGCAGAGCACGGCCCCCCGTTTGCCTCTCTGGCACAGGTGGAGGAATTTACGAACAGGGAAGGAAACCGAGGGCTTGCAGCCCAGCCCCTTTCTAGTTGTCTCCTTAGAAAGCACTGCTATTCGGACCAACCTCAAAGTGTGACACAAATGACACTTCCTACAGATACACACCCGTCTTCATGTTTCACTGTGCAGAATGCTTCCTTCTGGCATTCCTTGGCAGGTGGTATTAGATTCTGCTCTCTCAGCTGCATTACTGTCTGAGATTTCGCTTTGTGTTTAGTAAATATTTAGGCACTGTAGACTGGGTCAGCAATGATTTCTTTTATGATTCAAAGGTCACTCCCTAAAACCCCTGCCACTGAGTCGATCCCAACTCATAGCAACCCCTCCTTGGGTTTCTGAGGCAGTATCACTACAGAAGTAGATTGCCCAACCTTCCTTCCTAGAAGTGGCTGGTGGGTTTGAACTGCACCAAATGGTTAGCAGTCAAATGCCTTAGGCACACTACACCACCAGAGCTCCTAAAGATGCAAAGGTTAGAAAACTCTTTTTCCTTGACACTCAACTGATGTGTTGGGGAAGTTATGATAGCCAAGTGGAAACTGGCTAAGGAATGGCTGTTAGCTACCAACAATGGAAAGTTCACGCATGACAGAATGAGATGCTGCCCAGTGCTAGCCATCCCCGTGGGCAGTCGCGGATCCAATAGACTCTGCTCCACAGGGTTTCACTGGTTGATTTTTGGGAGTAGATCACCAGATCTTTCTTCCTAGTCCATCGTAGTTTGGAAACTCCACTGAAAGCTGTTTAGCTTCGTCACAACACACAAACCTCCACTGTCAGCCAGGAGTGGTAGCTGCGCATGAGAGTGATTGGCTGAGAACTGAACCCAGAGACCCTTAGCCAATTTATCACACTTGAAAAGAAAGTACCCTGTAAGTTAGGATCTAATTGTACAGTGGCTCTGCTTTTGGGCTGTTTCTTTTAACCCGTTTCTCAGACAGTTTTTATTCTTCAGTGTTTATTAATGTAACTTTTGTTACATATACATTCAAGCTCTAAGTTTTGAGTTGCAGAAACTTACTATAGAGACATCAGCAAAGGTAAATAGAGATATATAAGAATATAGCATTAAGTCGAACAATTCAAATAAACTTACTCCCACATTGCTGTTTAAAAGTTTGTCAGTTTTGTCACCATAGTTTAGCACAAAGTTAATGAAAATAGGAACTGTATAATTTCGATGTAAAATGCAAAGCACTCATAATTACCATCAGCACCCATTTTTGTTCACCATCATCCATCACCATTATTATTATATTTTTATTGCTTGGATTAAGTCAGTCCTAATAGAGCATAATGATATGGAAATTATTTAATTACATTATAAGTACAAACTTTATCAAGTCAGAAAATCACTTAGTCTTATGACAGAAATCCAGAAATATCACCTCTATAATTACTAACTGTGTCTTTAAGATGTTTAAACTCATTCATGTAGAGAAATATGCCGATTGCCTGATAGCTGACCTTTCTTCTATACTTTAATATTTATACATCCAATTTTGCTTCTGTGCCAAGGAATCTCAAACTCTGCAGTCAGAAGAATCACTTATGGCTCTTGCTCAATATACACGTTTGGGGGCCTCGTATAATTGACCTCAGGTAGGGCTCCTGGAATCTCTATTTTTTACCAGCTCTCCAGATGCTTCTAATATAGGTGGGGTAGAAAAATATCCTTTGAGGAACCTTCCACTCTGCTTCAGAAAAGGCATTCATTCTTTTCCCTATGTATTTGTTATGTTACTGGCCAATAATATAAGCATATCAAGCAATAAATATAATGATTACTATTGCATAAAATATAATTATATTGACCATTAATTAAATAATAATGAATGATAGCAGTTGCATGTATGATACTTAATGTATGCTAGACAGCATTTAGGAGCTCTGGTAGCGTAGTGCCTAAGGCATTTGACTGCTAACCAGAAGACTGGCGGTTCAAACCCACCAGCCACTCCTCAGAAGGAAGGTTGGGCAAACTACTTCCATAGTGATACTGCCTGAGAAACGCAAGGAGGGGTCGCTATGAGTTGGGTCTGACTTAATGACACATATCAAAAACAACAGACATCTGTTGCATGTGATTTGCATGAATGAATCCTCAGTGTCCCTATGAGACAGGTAATATCATATCCACATTTTCTGGCTAGGAATGCTAGAGGAGGTTAGTCACTGAATCAGAGAAATCAATAGCCAGGCAACAGAAGTGCAAGTCTTGTCTCTACTCCTTATTGGATACGTGAAGATGGAAAAGTTCCTTCCCCTCCCCCAATCAGTGAAAAATGAGTGTAACTAGTACTAAGCTCACAGGGCAGTTAGTGGTGAGGATTAGAGGAGTTGAAACAGGCAGGTGTTTCTAGCCTCTTCTGGAAACTAGTCCATGCTCTACAAACATTAACTGTGATCCTCCTCTCTCATGATAACTATCTTTCCAGCACTTTTTCTCATGTGTCATTATCATTAACATCCGAAGGCTGCTTTTTGGACTATTACCACTTGTAACTAATAGAGAGTGTTTTTCTTTTTCTCCTTTTTCTTTCTTTTAAATCATTGGAAAACATGATTTTCAATTAACTTTAATAGACATACATACAAATATTAGGCATAATTAATAATTTCACTACCTAATTAGAAATGCAGAGTACAATGCATGTGACTGCAAGATTAGTGTTAAGTCTCTGTGTTCATTACTACTATTAAGTTCACTCACATTTTTAGTAGGAAAGAAAATAATGTGAAGCCCCTTTGTTTACCAGTTGGATTACAGACATTGTCTCTTTGTAGTTTTTTTGCTTCCAGTAGGGATAGCATCCTGCCCAGCATCACATCAGAGTTGCTTCCTGGTCCTCCAGCCTCCGATGAAACAGGCTCACAAATCCCCTTGAGTTTTGCAGGTGTTTCACCTGCCAGCATCAGAGGGCAATCCTTTAGAAGTTGCCTTTCTGTGTGCTTTGCTATTTGTCACATTCGTCGGGCTGTGGCTCTTAATACTTAGCGTGTGCATTACCTTCACCTGGAGTTCTTTTATGAATGCAAAACCCTGAGCACTAGATTGCCATCCAGCGTTTGGAATGGAGCTCGGGGACCTGGATTTTAAATCCCATCCCCAGTGATGCTGACGCAGTTAGTCCACGGACTTCTGTTCCAGAAATACTAGCTTAGATTGTGCAGAAAAACAAAAGAACACATGAATGATATTTGGGACATGGTAAGAAGAAATAGAAGAATAGCAAATACTTCTAAACAAAATTAGATTTTTCCTCTCTTGAGGATTTCCTATTAACACTGGGCTCAAGGATAGCATTTTTTTTTTTTTTTTTTTAAGCAAGGTTCGGAATATGTGTAGTAGGTAGATAGAGTTGAAGCTGGGAGAGCACTCTAAAGAGGAGCAGGTGGCAAAAGAGAAATTGCCATGCAAGTTTACCCCCTTTGTCTCTCCCTTTATTGCTTCAGCCCATTCTCCCTGTACCAGTCTGTCATTAAATACCCTGCTCAGAGCGGACCCAGAATGCTACGGATTGTTACATGGGCAGGCGGAGTGGGATTTCGCAGGTAATACTTAAAGCCTCCAAGTCTGTTGAAATACATTTATATTTGAAAATGTGGGTTAAAAAGAAGGAGAGAGGATGAGGAATGGAATCTTAAATGACAAGAAGAATAGGAAATCCCTGTGGCTCTTAGGAAATAATTCGATTGTGAAGGTACAGGTTTGAGAAGCTGATGTAAGAGGTTGGATAAGTAGCTGTCATTGAGTCAATTCCAGCTCATGGTGCCTCTGTGTATGTCAGACCAGGACTGTGTTGCATAGAGGATTCAGTGGCTGGTTTTCACAAGTAGAATGCCAAGTCTTTCTTCAGAGGTACTCTGGGGATAGACTCAAATTTCCAACCTTCTTGTTAGCAGCTGAGCTCATTAAACATTTGCCCCACCCAGGGCCTCTAGAGTTTCTGCTTTATAAAGCACTTCTAAAGTACTTCTTTATGAGCTTGTGAAAACATTAGCACATTTAATCTTCTTAACTGTTTTGTGAGGTAGGTGATGTCTGTATTCCAATATTACAGATCAGGAAACCTGAAAAGTAGCTTGTCCAAGGGGCGTACGGAGGAGGCAGAGAGATAATGGCTCCATACTTTGGAGGAAGGTGGGCATCATTTTTCTAGAGGGGATTATATTTGAGTGCAGATGCTACTTGGTTAGACTGACAAGGTCTGCGAGAATTAGAATGCCAACCCAAAAGAGAATCTAAACAGTTCTGGGAGCAAAAGTAACTCCCTGGTTGGAGAGGGTAGGGCATGTTTCTCATGATGATAAATCAGGTGAGGTCACTTGACCCCAGTTAGGACAGGTCCTGGGTTTATAGAAGTGGGCATAGGAAAATAGGATTTAAGAAAAAGAACTTAGCCCTTAGAATCTTTGCAGCCACAGTTCACTTTTTCCGAAGCTGAGACAAGAGCATCAGTGTTCCAGTTCTACAGTGTTCTCAGCCCCAAAGGCTCAACTGGAGCCCTCACACGGAGGGTATTGAAATCTTTCAACCAAGAATATTTTTCATTTTAATGTATCAGAAGATCTCTCTGAATCAATTAATATTCATCTAAAGCATCATTTTCTATGACTGAATAATAATATATGTTAATAGCAACTGGAGTTCAATGAGCTCTTACTCTGTTTGGTCTCTGTTTGAAGTGTTTTACCCATACTCCATTACATGAAATAGCATCATTTACTTGATCAATTGAGTTTATTGGACACTTTTTTATTTTCCAATTTTTACTGTTAAAAAAAATGCTGCAGTAGTCACATCTGTATCTAAACTAGGTAAAGTGCTTGCACTTATTTCCTTGGAATAAAGTTTTAATTGTAGAATTGACCAGTGTGTATTTTTAAGAGTTTTTGTATTTTGTCAAATTTCCTGTCAAGATGTTTATACCATTTTGCATTCCCACTAACAAAAAAAGGAAGATCATTATGAAAAGTTTTGAACATAATGAATTGTTAATTAGAAACCTTGGAGTTCTTTTAAAGGAGTTATCTAGCAATCTTCATTAAAAACCAGGATACCCAATGACCTGTTCCTTCAGAGAGGAAATCAAGGGTGAATTTCATTCAGTCTAAATGTTGCCGTGTAACTCCAAAAGCAACATGGTGTAAATGGTATCAATTCTGTGGGCCATAATAGTTTACTTCTGGTATCAGAGGGATCCTCATTTCTTGTTAGCATTTATGTCCTTCAGGTCTTCATTCCTTTTAGAAAGAAGCTTTTCTTCCTACCCTGTCTAAAGCACTCTTCCCAACCTATCAGTCACTTTCTACCCCATTACTCTGCCTTGCTTTGTCAAAACACTTACCACTTCTTTTTATTTATTTACTACTTCATTGCCTCTCTCCCCATTTGAATATAAACACTAAAATTCAGAAGACCTTTCCTCTACTGGTTAGCATTTTATCCCTGGTGCCTAAAATAAGGTCTCACACATAGAAGACATCCATGTTGAATCATAGAATAAGTGAATGAGTGAATGAATGCTGCCCCTATTAAGTTCCTAGTCTGTAGCACAGCACTGTTAAGGAACAAAGTATTCATATGGGGCAAAGAATCGTTTTCGACTCTGTCTAATACACTTAATCGTGTGGATGAAGATAATGAAGAAGGACTAATTATTAAAACATCAATAGCATTGGATCTTTGATGACAAATGTGACTGAGTTCCCACCTTGGATTTATCCCAGGAGTCATCATTTAATGCTATTTGCCAATTGTTACAGATGAGTTTGACAGTATTTTCTCTTTGCTTATTACTTAAGGGCTGGGTGCCCTTTGGGTGGGCATCTTAATCAATTTCCTCAGTCCAGTCTTCCATGTATAAAGCTTTAAACAGGGCTATTAAATATCCTAATGACAAACTCTCTCAAGATTATTTTGTCTAACAGTGGTTGTTCTGAGAGATACTATTTTGAGAGCAAGTATCTAGATTCACCTTGCACCTTAACTAAGAGAAAGTGGTAGTTTCACTTGGATGGGCATGAAATCTATGTGGTTCCTAGTGGGACCCTCAGCACTGAAACAGTGACTAGCATGTAATAAATGTTCCCAAAAAAATGTTAAATAAATGAACAAGATAATCCACATATGTCCTATTAAGAAAATCCAATCTGTATATATTGGGGAAAAATCATATTATGTGCTCTGGGTAACTCCTCTGAGCACGAATGAGAATCTGTGTGACTAGCTCTCTCTTGCTTCTAAGTTGAATTTCTGAGTGTAAGCAGTAGAAATTGTTTCCATAGGGACCTAACTGGCTTGAATTTATAAGATATTATTTGTCTTATTGGAGAGAATGCCTACCAACTTTCCTGATTCTCTAGGAAACCCAAGTCTCCCAAGAATTCCATCAAGATTTCCTATAAAGCTTCTGATTGTAATAAACATTCCTGATTTCTGCACCTTTGCTATGCACTCAGCAAAGATAATTAAGAGAAAGGCATTTGTTTTGTAACTTCCTCAATTCAATTGCTTTTGGATAACTTGTTTAGCCAGTGTAAGATGGTCGAGGCAGTGTGATGCTACATGAACTCTCAGTATCATTATTTTGGTTGGTAGAATGGTGTTCCTAGGTAGACTAACAAGTCTTGCCCCATTTGGAGAAACACAGGGCTCTTTAAACTATTTTTTCCTTTTTATTTTTTTCTTCAGTTGACTATCATTGTCATCTAGCCTAATTGCTTTCTTCTTGTTGTTGTTATGTGCCATGGAGTCAGACCTGACTCATAGCGACCCCTCCTTGGGTTTCCGAGGTGGTATCACTACAGAAGTAGATTGCCCAACTTTCCTTCTGAGGAGTGGCTAGTGGGTTTGAACCACCAGCCTTCTGGTTAGCAGTTAAGTGCCTTAGGCACTATGCTACCAGAGCTCCTAATTGCTTTCTTACCCATCCTTAATATATCTGTAGTATAATGAGTAGGAAATGTGGTTTCTAGTTTACCATCTAACAATAACTGTATTTCCCTTTTCTTTAGATATATTAGTTAATTTTCTCTTATATAGTGATTAAGAGTTCAAACTTTGGAACCACATAGCATAGATTTACCCTGGTCCCTCTGCTTACTGTCACTTGATTTTGGGCAAGTCATATAACCTCTTTATGCCTCAGTTTCCTCATTTTCAAAGTAGAATACAAAGAGTGCCTTCCCCACAGGGTTATTATGAGTTATGAGTTAATACATGCAATGATTTAGAAGAGTGACTGTCCCATCACAAGTTCCCAATATTAAATGGTTTTTATTAGAAAGATATATAAATACTTATTTCTCTAAAGATAGGGAAAGAGCCACTCCAGCTCTAAGATAATGATGACAAGTATAATTCAGTCACCATTTATTACATGCCTACTGTTTGCCAGGCACTGAACTAAATGCTTTGCCTGAATTATGTATTTAAATCTGACAACACAGTGAAATAGGTGTTATTATTATACCATGTTCCTCATGAGGAAACAGGAGCTCCCAAAGCTTAAGTACTTTGCCCAAGGTTAGACAGCTCTGAAGTGCCAGAGTTGATATTTGAATCCAGTTCCATCTGATTTCAAAGCCTGTCCTTATCTCCATTATGCCATGTCACCCTACAACCTTCTTTTATGGATTCTTTGTGTTTCATGATATTGCTAAATTCCAAAGCCTATTTCAGAAGAATCCTTCAAATTCCTTGTCTTGATCACTTTCAAAGCCAATCAAATCCTAAAAACATAAGATTGTGGTGACCTATATCAATATAATCCAAAACTAAATAGATAATTGTTATGGACCTGTAGCTAAGACTCCTCCTGACCATACTATTACATGATCAGTATGATTTTCCCAGGTGTTGCTCTGAGCGTTAAGAAATTAGAGCCCTAGAGTTTGGATTCATAGAGTCTTTTATTTCATTTTAGTAGCTGTTTTCCCTGTCTTTTTCTTTTTCCTTCATTCAACTTTTCCTTTCTCCAGTCTTGGCTTAAAGGGCAACTCCCTGTGTATGTTGAGGAATCTGAGGCACAGGGAACAAATACAATAATTTGCCCACCACTCTCAGGTTGTTAACATAGTGTCTCAGCAGCCAGGAAAACAGACAGAGTCCCTGTGAGCATCACTGTGTTTGGGCTGCCGCTTTGCTTGCCAAAGCTCAGTTTTAACCGTTGGCATTTCCACCACCTGCTATGGGTAATAACCATCTAAAGGACAAATCCCCCTGTCTGTGATTTTTCTTTCTAGGCTTCATTGGAGAAAGACTGTGAAATGATTTATTTCTTTGTTCATGTGAAGCTACAATGTGTTCTCAGGTGCAGCATTTTGGCCTCTGATACTCTGTGTAGTTAGGTTAATCCATGAACTTGCCTGGGGGCAAAAGGGAAAAGTAAGATGGATGAAGGTGTTAAGAAATCAGAGATGAGAAGGAACTCAAAAGTTCCAACCATTGTCTCTACCTCACTGTCTCCATCTGCTCTGGGAAGTCTTTTGTCAGAAAGCAGTGTTGTTAATAGCTGTGTTTTTTCACCTGCTGTTCTGGGACCAATTCTTTTTCACTATATGGATATGATGGATATTTAACTTGCCTTCCTTATCTCCCTCAAAAGAGGCATGTGCACATGCACACATACACACACACACACACATTTCTGTACTCAAATGAGTAGGAAAAACACTGGATGAAACACAGTTAAATAGATGATTTTACTGCAACCTTTCCAAAGCCTCAATAAAGCTCATAAATATTATGAATCTCTAGAAGTGATGCATAGTGTGCAATATTGCACAAATTTATTTGACCTTGGGACACTTCAGTATCAGCTCAAAGCACTAATGTTCTATGGAACACACTTCAGAGCGCACGGAACTAGACAATTTGTGTTACAGATTTGTCGATTTATTTAAAAATGCATCTTATGCTTAGATACATTGCTTTATTAGTTTAGGTGATTCTTTTAAAAATATGCTTTCATATGGCAAATGTATTTTATAGTGACTACCAGAACTCATGATTGTAATATGTTCCCACAAGAGCATTATCTCAAGAACTAAGGAGTATCTACTCTATTCCATGTAGCCCCCCACTTTTCTCCTTGTCCTTATAAAACCATGGACATAAATAAAAAGAGGAAAAAATAAGTAAATAAATGGTAGAGGTACATGTGAATTTTTTCAGAGAATCAGGTAGAAGCACGTTGCCACTTCTGAGGTAGCCTTAGAAACACAATGAAACTTCCACCACATTTTGGTGATTAGAAGTAAGTCACTAAGGTCAACCCAGAGGTAAAGGAGAAATCATTAGACTCCAGTTCTTGATGGGAAGAGCAAGGTCATAGTGCAAAAGAGTATATTGGATAGGAGATATTTGTATGTTTCTCTGAGAAGTATAATTCTCCACAGACACTGGCCATTTTGAGAAAAAAAAAAAAAAAGGATTGTATCTTTACAATATATCATTGAGAAATATATCAGACACTTGTTGTTATTGTTAGGTGCTGTCTAGGCAATTTTGACTTATGTCAACTCTACATACAACAGAATGAAATACTGCCTAGTTCTGCACCATCCTCACAATAACTGATATGCTTGAGCCCATTAACACAGTTACCATGTCAACCCATCTCATTGAGGGTCTTCCTCTTTTTCATTGACCCTCTGAATTACCAAGGATGATGTCCTTCTCCAGGCACTGGTCCCTCCTGATAACATGTCTAAACTACATGAGAAAAAATCTCACCATCCTGGCTTCTAAAGAGCATGCTGGCTGTACTTCTTCCAAGATAGAATCAAACACTCTGTCTTCTTAATTTAATATAAGATCAAGATGGAGCACTTTAAAGTGCTCCATATTTGAAATTTTACCTTTCTTCTTCTTCCTAAAAAGGCTCTAAGATAATTTATGGGAAATGATCAACACTACTTTTTCTCATTTTGAATAAGGCACTTGACTGCTAACTAGAAGGCTGGTGGTTCAAACCTACCACCCACTCCATGGAAGGAAGGTTGGGCAATCTACTTCCATAGTGATGCTGCCTCAGAAACCCAAGGAGGGGTCGCTATGAGTTGGATCTGACTCCACGGCAGTGAGTTTGGTTTTGGTTTATAGGAAAAAGACACAGAATGAAAAGTAACTAATAAATGGGAACATACAATGGTAAAATAATGAATAATCCAAAAAGTAGAACTGCTAATGACTGGGGAGGGTACGCCCACAAAAGATACTCCAGTGTCCCTCAATCCTGTCATGCACTATAGCTGTCTTCAGCATTTAGGACAACAACAAAACCTCTGCTGTTCAGACCCTTCCCCTAGCAACACTGATTTAATTAGTTTGAAATATGGGATGAGCATAAAAGTTTTCAAAAATTTAAAGCTCAAAGATGATTTTAATGTACAGCCAGTCTTGACAGCCATCACAGTAAACCCTTTGTAATAGATGCTTAAGAAAATGTATTAGGAAAAATACTTAATGGTAATGTTTAATAGACTTCATGACCTTCTTATAAGATCCCAATTTTCATCTAAACAGAAACTAATTGCCTATTTATTTTTCTACAAATTGGTGGGTTCATATATGGCAAATGGACACATGTTAAAGTCCAAAGTACAACGATGAAAAGAATCTTTTTTCTTGATGATGTCATTGAACCACTGAACTACTAACTATTCAATTATCCCATTTTTTGGCTTCTAATAATGTGAGACAATAAGTTTTCCTTTCAAGTAACAGCTTATTCCTTAACTTGTAATCAAAAGCATTTGAACCATTCCTACCTATTAGCACATTTTCTTGATTGCCCCATCAATCTGGTGATCAGAACCACCATGAAGTCAGACAGATCTTGGTTTCAATCCCATCTCTGCCATGGATGAATAATTCAGTGGCCTTCAACATTCTCATTAACAGCTCCTCAGTAAATTGGGAGAAAATAGATACCTGGTGCACAAAATGGTTGTGGGAATTAATATTATTCATTCTTTCATTCAGTAAGCCTTTACTGAGTGCAAGACTATTCCCGAGTCATGTTCTCACTCTGAGTATATAGTGATGAACAAGACAACCATGCTTTCTATTCTTTTTGTGCGAAGAAGCAATAACTAAATTAAAAAGAAGAACATGTCAGGTTTTGATAAAAGCTGTGATAAAAATGGGATGAGGCAGAAGAGTGTGATTGGAAGATACTATAGCTTGGGCAAATGGAAAAGTCTGAGACCCACTTGATAAAAGCCAGCCTTGCAAGGACTGGAAAAGCACATCTAAGTCAAAGGGATTGTTGATGCAAAAGCCTTATGGGTGGGACACACACACACACACACACACACACTCCTTTACATGTTTGAGAACAAAAAGAGGTCAGACAACCTGGACATAATCAGTGATGGGGAGGAGAAGTAAGATTGTACAGGTATACCAAACTTACTGCCACTGAGTTGATTCCAACTCACAGCCACCTTATAGGGCAGAGTAGAACTGTCCCATAGAGTTTCCAAGACTGTAAATATTTATTGATGCAGTTTACCTCATCTTTCTCCCAAGAAGTGGCTGGAGGGATCTAACCATCAACCGTTTAGTTAGAAGCCACAAGCTTTAAGCACAGGTAGACAGGTATCTGCTTGTATATGGCAGGGTGAGAAGTTTGGATTTATAAGCCTAATAGCCATGATTTATATAATTTTAAGCAAGGGAGTAACATTATCTAATTTATACTTACAGACAGGCATGGACAAAGTGGGAAGCCCAGGTTAAGACATTATTGTAATAGCTTCTAAGAGATATGATGATATCTTGTTTTAGGGTGATGCTAGCCAAAATGGAAAAAAATAAAAAGTAGTTGTAAGTAAAACACTTAGCTTTACATTGTAGGTTTTCCATAAAGGCCACCTATTATCCCTGTTATGTTATTGTTAGTATTAATGAAATCTTGAGGCAAGATCTTGTTCTGTCATTAGCATTGCTTTAGTACAAAGATTTGATTTACAGGAAAAAAAAAAAAAAAAGCTTTTCCAAACTGTATTGATTATCTTTAAAGGATTTTCTCCATAAAGTGTACAAGGATACTAAGAAGTCTTGGTCAAATTAAGGTCTCTACAGAAGAAAGATACTTAATTTATTTGTCTGAGTCTTTTAAGGGAGAATACAAAGAGTCACAATTTTCAATATATAATTCTTATTTTCATATTTTATGGTCAAATAATTATATTTTAGCATCTCAACACAGTTACATCATTGAATGATTTGGTTTTATGATCAATTTGCATCATGTACCACTTCAATCCAAATTCTATTCAGGAAGAATTGTTATCTCATAAGAATGGGGGCAAATACACAAAACCAGGAGAAACGTTATCTTTCATAGGGTCAAATGTGAACAGCATTGCATTGATCAATGCAAATCTCCACCAGCTTCCTTTAGCAGCACACCTATGAAAAGCTATTTCATAGGTCATAAGTCTGAAGGCTAGTTTGTTAAGAAGGAAATAGGTCTGCACAGGAATGGAGGTTACCATTTTCAACCCAATGACTCTATGTTCCATTTACCTATTGGAAAACTGCTTGCAAACTTTGTTTCTTAGTTTTACACCCTTAAATTGAGATTAAGATATGCTTTCCTTTTAAAAGCATGTCATCCTTAGGCTCTTGGACAACTTTGAGAAGAGAGGCTGCCCAGATATATATAATTTTTTGTCCATCATGGTATTAATTGTTGATTTGAACAAAGGGATATAAAAGATCATAGTAAACTCACTTAGAGAGCACACTATCTTCTATTTTCCTAGTTTCATCTGACATAGAAAACTGACCTGTACTGATTTGCTCTCCCACAATAATTCCAGTGAATAAAATGAAAGGGACAGGTAAGTCTTAGAGAAGTCATCAAAGGTAAACCTAGGGAATGTGCATCCTCATTCTCTACGTAAAAGAGGAGGCAGAACCTAAATAGATAAAGAGTTTATTGGAACTGCACCTCAGAGCCAGAAACATTGTTCATTACTTTACTGGGTCTATATTATGAATTACCTTTCCTCCACACGGATGTTTCAATGATCTAGGTTGGAATACTGTAATGTAGGTTCCTACTGGACATTTCTACATTTTGTTTTAATGCACTCCTACCCTGTTTCTTTTACCATCTTTCCTTTTAGACATTGACTATTGTCTTTTCTTTCAGAAATTCTTTTGAAATTGTAAAGGAGACACAGCTATTTCTCTCTATAGGTAACTTAATACTTTCCCTAGGGATGCCATGTTACTGATCACATTTGTTTTAAGGAAAAAAAATAGTATTTTCTCAGTTAGATGTGGTCTGATGATGATGTTGATCCATTATCAGTAGTTGATATCATGAGGATGAATAAAAATCTCCTTGCTCCTTGTCCAAGAAGCACATCCATGGTTTAGACCTTGTTTAGCACTTGTTTAGCACTCCAACCAGTCACAGATTATCAGCATTATGCATGATGATAACCAGTCAAGGCACTATTCTAGAACATAAAAGGAATTACCTCTCAGAATGGTGGACAATACACAGAATTTTGAACTTTTCATATGACTCACAATGTTTACTTTTTTTTAACTAAGAAGTTACCTTGTATAATTTTATTGTTTGTTGTTATGTACCGTCGAGTCACATCTGACTTATAGTGACCCCTCCTTGGGTTTTCGAGGCAGTATCACTACGGAAGTAGATTGCCCCATCTTCCTTCCGAGGAGTGGCTGGTGGGTTTGAACCGCCAGCCTTCTGGTTAGCAGTCAAGTGCCTTAGCCACTATGCTACCAGAGCTCCCGTATAATTTTATAGGTTCAGGTATGTTCTATGCATAACTGAAGAAGAGGAATGGTTTTACCATAAATCAGTCCTAAATGTCTGTTTTATTTTATTCTGGAGGAGGGAAGAAAAGAAAGCAATAGGACTGCTAAGAGAGGATATTGAGCAGTGGTTAGGGACGCCATAGAACACGACAGTGCCCTTTTTACTCTTGGGGAGCACGCTTCTCTAAACAATTGTAGGCACAAGAGTGACTTCTCTGTGATTGTGAAAAGGAGACCCATAGACTGAGAACATAAGTCAGGAAAACTAGTCTTTAGCCTGACTTGGTTCTCAACCAACTGTACAATTTTGGGCAAGTTATTCTCTTTGGGTATGTTTCAGTTTATCCTATTACAAAATAGAAACAATAAAATTTGCATTACCATTGTGAATATGAGGCATGGATGAGATAATAAGTGTGAAGCCCTTTTGGGTATATAAAATCATGGATAAGTTTAATAAATTATAATGCCAGAAAGTAAGTATTGGTTAAATCTAATTTCTTATATATGGTAATCTACAAATTCTTACCACTTGACACTCAGAGCAGCACTGAGTAGACAAGGTGTTGGTGGGTGGAGGGGATCACTCACCTGAACTTAAGGAAATCCCAAAATCTAGATGCCAAATTTATTCAGAGTTAGGAGTCAAGGAGATAGCTGACTCCAGTTGAACACTTTATCAAAACCAAAACCAAACCCACTGCCATCAAGTCAATTACAACTTATGGCCACCCTATAGGACAGAGTAGAACTACCCCCTTAGGATTTCCAGGGCTGTATTTTTTATGGAAACAGACTGCCTCATCTTTCTCCTGCAGAGTAGCTGGTAGAGTCCAACCCTAAATGCCTTAACCATTGTATCACCAACAACATTAGTGGATGCTAGGTATGGGAGCAGGGATCCAAGAGCCAGGGAGACTAATGGGGAACAGTCATAGAATTAGTCATAAAAAGAGTTCTTGGCATTCACCTGTTCTGGATGTCAGTGTTCCTGACAATATCTAGCTGCCATTACCCAAAGCACAGTAATGAACTGAGATGGGTCAGATAGCTTCTGTTTGGAATAAACCCTTAAACATAAAGTAAGATGGAACCAAAAGCCCAGGTATTTTATTTTATACTGAAAAAGGAAACAACCATCCTTGATTTTGTAGCTTACTTCCTTGGCCATAGATAACCTCATGTGCATTTAAAAATACATTCTTTCAGGCTTCTCTTTCTCAATATAATCCTGAAAAGTCAGTGTTCCTAGGAATTATCCTGGAAATAGTTAAATTATGCTTTAGTTTCCTGTGGCTGCTGTAGTAAATCACCACAACTCTCATGGTTTAAATCAAAATGACTTTATTAGCTTAGGGATCTGGAGGTAAAAAGTTCAAGATGGGTCTCGTAGGACTAAAATCAAGATAATCAGCAAGGCACATTCCTTTCTGGAAGCTCTAGAAGATAATCTGATTTTTGCTGATTTGGGATGTTAGCAGAATTTAGTTCCTTGAGGTTGTAGGACCAAAATATCTATTCTCTTACTGACTGTAACCTGAGGGCAGTTCCCATTTTCTAATGACTGCCGCTGTCCTTGGTTCTTGCCTCCTTTCTTCCGTTGTCAAAGACGGCAGATGCTGATCATGTTCTCACATTGAGTGTCCCTGACCCACTCTTCTGCCTCCTTTTTCACTTTTAAAGATTCATGTGATTAGATGGCGCCCACCCAGCTAATCCAGGATAATCTCTTTCCAACAGTTGGCCAATCAGCCAATGTAATTCTGTCTGCAACCTTCACTTTTTGCCTTGAACCCTAACACAATCACAGGTTGTGGAGATTAGGATAGGACATCTTGGAGGATCATTACTCTGCTTCCCACAGGTTATTTGCAGGTAACCAGTATGACTTCCCAATAGGACCGAGTAGATGGAAAAGCTAAACTGTGAGGGGAAAATAGAGCAGTATCAAAACATCACAAATGCAACAATAAGCAAAAAGAGAAAGTCAAACTGCATATAAGATGTGACATATGGTTGTTAAAGTCTACCCTTTGATCAACTTGCTGATTTGAAAATTAAAAATTAAATCTACTTAATGGGCAATATTTGACTATAAGAACATCAGAATCAGACCTGTCTTTGAAGGACTGGCTTCTTATCAGGCAGGAAATGATTTTGTAGATGGCCCATGGAGGAGGACGTAGATTTGTTACTGTCATAGCTTCATTCCTTTCAGTTTTAACTTTGAACATATTTCTCAGTTCAAGTTCCTTTCATTTATTCTCTGACAGCTCCTCTAAGCCCGGTAGAAAGAAGATTAGTTTTTAACATAAATTCCCTTCCTTAATTCCATCTACTTACCACTCCAACTGTGTCATTTTAACAATTTATAACACCATTTAACATCACTTCCTATTTCCTCACCCTTTGTAAACAACCAGAAGGCCCTGGTTACTGTAACAATTAAGAGTTTGACAGTTAAGTGAAGGGTGGGTGGTTCCCGTCCTTCCAGAGGCACCTGGGAAGAAATTCCTGATGATCTACTGAGAAAAATCAGCCATCAAGAACTCTGAAACAGCTTCTGCTCTGACATACATGGGCACACCATGACTGGGAAAGGCCTCCATGGCAACTGTTTACTGTTGTTGTTTGTTTTTGGTGTAAACAAGCTAAGAGGCCCATTACTGGTGGAGAGTAAATAGTTATTACTTTCACTTTTGGTTTCAGCTCTGTTTGTTGACATATTCATTTCTAGTTTTTTATTTCAATATTCATTTCTAGTTTTCAGGATTCAGGACTACTTTTTTACTTATTCTCTTCACATACACTTAGAAAAGAAAAGAATACACAAGCATAGTTATTTAAGAACCTTTTGCAAGGTGATTTTATCGATTGATGTAACAATTTTAACTGAGCACTGTTCTAGGCACTGGAAGCAGTGCAGTGATTCAGATGGTCAGAGTCTCTTGGCAGTATCGCCTTCTGTGCAAACTTGCTTTCATTAAGTCTCTTGTCCTTTCCTGGAGCCTTCATGGTAGCCTTACCTACATAGATTTTTGTCTCCTTATCTTGACATCTCCACACTTCTTTTTACTCTATTACCTAATTTTCATATCCTGAATCTTATTTAGTTACCACTCAGCTTTTAGCTAACTCTCTGTTTGTAAAGAGGAGTCTCATTAAAAAAAAAAAAAAGTGCCCCCAGTTTTTGAATGTCTTTGCTTCTGTGTGCATTTGCTTTTTAATCCAAATGGATGGCTTTCTATTGGTGGAATTGCAGTCATCCAAATCAGGCCACTAGAGAGAATATGCAATTGGTTTGCTCTTCTCCTGGCACCCTCTGAATTCGCCTTTTAGGCCTTTTCACCTAATCTCTCAAATGGTAAAGCTAGACCTCAAATGTGACAGTTAAACAGATGCCAGTGATATCTTCCCCCAAGGCAAAGGAAAAGCCATTTTTCAAATAATGATGCAAATAGCTCAAAGCAAATAGGATACACACATTAAAGGAGGAAGAAGAAAGTGCAGATTTCAGAAAGACCTATGTGTTTAGATACTTTTGCCTGCCCTGGCATTCCCAATTTCCAACCAATTTGCCTGTTAGATGAGGATGACTACAATGAAACTGATATTGGTGAACTCCAGACCTTAAGGAGTGGTATAAGGCTCCCCCGAAGTGTTAATCACATAATTTATCCCTTTAGGGGCTCAGGTGTGTAGTCTCACTGATAAAGCTTCCTAAACTTGAATTATTGAAGTGTAAGACATTTATACTTGGCAGACTTTTTTTGGAGTATTAGATAGTGGATTGTTTAAAATCTAAAAATTCAACTAGTTGAAAAGAATTATGTTGAGGGGCTCAGTTACATGTAAAAAGTGTGCGTTAAATCAGATGTGACAAAGGAACGTATGACTTGATGTTTCAATGACAATCGTGTACTTGACTAAGACAAATGTTCAACAACCAACAGCTTCAACAGAAGTCGTTTCTCACCCCATTTTAGAGGACATTAGCTGGTACCAATGTTTAAGACGCTGTTGGTAGGTAAAGAGACCTAAGGAGACATACAACATGGTATGGATCCTTTCTCCATATATATACAGAACCCAAAAGGAGCCACTGCCATCTAATCGCTTCTGAGCCTGACACTGCCCAGAGCTTCTTTCACAGAAGCAGACTACCACATCTTTCTCCTGCTGCACATGGAGAGAAAGAGAATATTTCTGCCTTGAGCTCATTAGCAAAACACATTAGCTATAGCTGACTGATTTGCACCTGGTTGCTATCTTAATGCTCCAAAGAGAAGAGATTTACAATTAGCTTTTGAGATTGGGAAGCTTTAAAAGCACTCCCTATCAGAAATTGAATAGATGTTTGAAATATAAACATACCATATTTCTTTCTGGGTTACACATTTGCTGAAGCTCACTCCCCCCTCCTTGTTTTTTTTTTTTTTTGGATGTAAGCTGTGTTGAAGAGCTCTGGTGGTACTATGGTTGAAGCATTTGGGCTACTAATGAAAAGGTTGGTGGTTCAAATCCACCAGCCACTCCTTGGGAGTAAGATGAGGCAGTCTGCTTTGGTAAAGATTTACAGCCTTGGAAACCATATGTTATTGTTGTTGTTGTTGTTGTTAGGTGCCATTGAGTCGGACCCGACTCATAGCGACCCCTCCTTGGGTTTCTGAGGCAGTATTACTACAGAAGTAGATTGCCCCATCTTCCTTCCGAGGAGTGGCTGGTGGGTTTGAACTGCCAGCCTTCTGGTTAGCAGTCAAGTGCCTTAGGCAGTACACTACCAGAGCTCCGTGGAAACCATATGGGGCAGTTCTATTCTACCAAATAGGACCACCATGAGTTGGAATCAACTCAATGGCAGTGGGTTAAGTAGTACTGAGGGGCACATGACTTTGGAAATATAATTCCAGAGAAATTTTTGCCCTGCAATTGAACACAGTGACTATCTATTACAATTTCCTTCTTAGACATTAGCAAACTGAGATGCAGCAAGGTGAAGGACCAGATGTAAAATGACAGAAATATTTAGCAGCCTGGCCAGGACTAGAAGCCAGGCCCAGTTTTCCCTTTCTTGCATTGCCACTATAGGTATATAGTATATTTCCTCTTTTTCATCAGGAGATCATCGAAGATAGTTTATTCTCTGATATATTTTAAGTAGAGTTTACAAGATGTCTGTGCTTTAAAATGAGTTTAATTAGAATAACATTTAACACTTAATTATGTGTTAAAATGATTCCCCGGTTAAAACGTCTATTGTACTTTGATGCGTAATGATTTCCCACTTGTTGGATTTAAGGTGGGATTGAAGGGGCAGCTGACACTAGGCAGATTCAATCTAAGGTGGCATCCAACTCTAGCCAGACTTTTATCTAATCACCACACTCTCTGCAGTCTCTGATAATTAGCTATAAATTGGCTGGTAGATAAATAGCCATGTCATGAGAGAGGGGAAGAACTGAAGGCATGCTAGGGGTGACTCTCTGCTTGTCAGTTGGAGGGAAGAGGAAAGACAGACTCTTATTGTTTGTCAGAAACAGAAAGTATGTTGGAGAAAACTAACTCCTGGGAAGGGGATGTGTCAGGAAGATGGATTACCCCGGGAAGGCAGGACTGCTCTCCCCGTGGGTAGCAGCACACTTGGATATAATCTGTCAGCTGTCCATCTTGCCTTGGGGTGTCTCTTTCTCCTCCTTGGGGCTGCCAGCGAGTAGCCTGTGCCTTATAGATCTAAGGCAGCCAAGGAACCTTCAGAATAACTAAAGAGCTGCTGGACCCAAAGGGGAGGGCAACTTGTTTTCAAGGAGTGAATATACAGCACGCACAGTCTGTCTATCAGCCTCCCAGGAGCTCCAGGGAGACAGAGCCTGTGGGGAAGCCTCTTTAAATGAACCCCTTATTAGAGAACGATCCTGTTAGGTGAATAAAGGGTTGATTCCATACCCGGAGGTGTACCACCTTAATGAGGCTCAGAGTAATGTAATGAAGCAGTCTGTTGCTCTTTGTATCTGGACTTGAGCCTGAGCTTTTCAAAATGACATCTGGAAAAGGAAAAGCTCTGGGGAAAGCCATGTGGTGGACTGAAAATATTTCAGTTTTTATTCCAAAGGGAATTTATGACAGATTTCCTAGGTTGCAGTTTGGAAGAAAGAAGACCAGTGTGAGAGGCAAACGGGTGTGGGCCTCGCCACCTCACAAAGCCAAACCAGAGAGATGCCCACCTTTCTTGGAGGCAGCGTGGCCCAGAGGGCTCTGCCTGTTCTTTCTGAAGCCATGAGGGGTGCTTGGCTGGAGGGTTCTAGCAAAGCAACTCAGTGGTGTTATCTGGAGATCTGTGTGGAAGTCTGAAGCAGTGGTCATTATGTTTCATACAGGAGTTAATAGAACATGAACTTACCTTGCACTCCTATGAAATAATTGCATAAAGCAAGGGCCACAAGTCAAAACAGCCAACCTTGGCTAACACTACCTGGTCTAGTTTTCATTATTAATCTTCCACGGAAGAAGCTGCAGTCCAGAAGCCTATTTCCTTGAAAGTTCTCTGGCCTTGGCAATGGTTAAGGGAGAATTTCTTTTAGGTGACTTATTGTCCCAATTGGGAACTCTGGTGGTGTAGTGCCTAAGACATTTGACTGCTAACCAGAGGGCTGGCAGTTCAAACCCACCAGCCACTCCTCGGAAGGAAGACTGGGCAATCTACTTCCATAGAGATACCACCACAGAAA
>NW_006921666.1:1577746-1587718 GCF_000298275.1 Orycteropus afer afer | reverse complement strand
GTCCTAATTAATCCACTTCAGGGAATGAACATCTTTGACTGGGGCTCTCTCCTGACTACTCACTTCCTACCCCAGAGCCCAGGTAGGGTGTGAAGTCAAGGGAGGACTCTCTGCTCTGAAACTGAAGTTTGGATTCCAAACGAGTCATGCCACTTGTGAATAATGTGACCTCATACTATTGCCCAGTGTTTCTGAGCCCCATTTTACTCATCTGTAAAATGGGGACAGCAATCATTCTCCTGACTTTTACCCTTTCCTTAACATGCTTGAGACATTGAAAGAGATTTATAAATTATTGTGAACTATTATAGAGTAAGCTATATTCAAGGCATCACATATGTGTTTAAAACAAATTCTACGTAGTTCTATGATTCCTGCTTAATGCTCTATGGGCCTTAGGCATGTGAGTAGTGTATTTCAGAGCAGGGTATTCAAAGGTAAGACCAAAGAATTTTGATTCCCTGGTTTGTAGGATTAGAATGTCTTCATTCTCTGTTTCTGTTTTCATTATCCTTATTTCATTGGGTAAAATAAGTAAGTAAAGTTTTTTTTCCTGAGGTGGAAGAAAGCTCTTTAAAATGACCTTACAGATATGAACAGACCAGTTGCCATTGATTCCCTTCACACGATTAGTTTCCAAATTTTAAAAGGCTAAAGTAGTACTTGTTTCTCATAGGTTTTTAGTCTAAGCCAACGTGAGTGCCTGTTAGTGTCATAGTGATGGGTAACACGGGGCAAGATGATAATTGAGGAACCAAATATCCCCATCATCCTCCAGCCATCCCGATTTAATAGTCAACTGTCATGTAGAAGTGTTGCGCTGTATCAATGGTAGGACAGTTTGTGTTAGGACAGAAGTGTTGCGCTGTGTCAGTAGGACAGTTTGTGCTCATCGTCAGATAGAAGGAAGGTGGCAGCCTGATTTACTTCTCCATGCAGGCTCCCCATGATTAAGAGCACCCACTATCCATCTCAGACCCAAGAGTTAAGAGTCTAAAGCATTCGGTGATTAAACAGTCAATATGTTCCCATTTCTTTGCTAATTTACCAAATGGAAGAAACACTTCTCCATTTTGTCACTTATTGGAAGTTCAGCTTGTCTTGGAAACACGCTTGATTTGGACAGCTAAGTGACTTTACAGGGATAAGTTGGTAGGTTATTGTTTTATGAAATGGAAGGGTTCTGTTTGGGGCAATTAAAATTACCATTCCTTGGAAAGAAAATACTAAACTGGTTGGGGAAAGTGGTAGGAGAGGTAGGCTAAAATCCAACAGTGACCTGAAAATGATACCAAAAATACTTAGTATTTAAAAGAAATTAAAGTAACCTAGTTACTACTTTGTTGGTCTTAGACAAGGAGAGAAACACTAAGGGAAGTGAGTGGGAGGTGAAGAGATAGTAAATATGTTTTGTACGCTTTGAGGTGAGAACTCAGGCTCAAAAAGCATGGCTAATTTGGCCCATACACATGGTGGAGGAATATCTGCATTTGGGTCTGGGTCTGGCTGATGGCCTCCATGGGTGAGCTGGTGAGCTCTCATCGACGTACAATTCACCATTTCTTGTCACACTCCCTGTCCATTCCTGCTTCCTTAGTTTTGCTTTTAAAAAATATTTCAAGTCATTATTAAGACACAAAATGTTCGATGAATGAGGTGATACCTAATAATTGATTGAAACTTCTTTCTTAAAAGTTTGAAAATCCATGTCAGTGGTTGTTAGTTGGCATCTAGTCTGATCCGACTCATGATGACCTTCTGTATATTAGAACAAAGAGTTGCCTGGTATCAATTACCATATTGGCTATACATGCCTGGATAGAGGCTTTCTCTTTGAATGTTACAGACAAATCCTTCCCATTTCTTGGCTCTTAAACCTCTTGATATTAACTTAAAGTGCATGTCTCCCTCCAAATCCGTAACAGGTTACTCACTTGCAGTGACACTTGCTTTCTAGCTGGAGAAATCTTTTAAATCGCAGGCACCACGTCAGAAGTTCTTTCAGTTAGGATGATAGATCGAAATACTGCATGTGTGCGAGGTACAGATAAAGGTAATCAGTTCTCATGGTTACCTGTGATGGCCAGGAAGGAATTTGCTCCATTAGCATCCAGCAGATACATGACCAAGTGCAGGCTCCTACTTTCTGCAGTCATCAAGCTTTCTTATAGGATCTCATGAGGTACAGGCTAAGAAATCTAGACCTTTGACATAATGTGCTGTGTATAATGGTTATCATACATGGATAAGTATTTAATATGCAGCAAAATAAATACCGTGACAGTTGAAACAGAGTTCTATTCAGATAACTGAGATAGTGATTCATTAAAGATAAACTACTTAAAATCTTTTCATGTTTCCCCCAGGGATCACCAAGTACCTTTCCAAAATGAGCTCATTAATCCTCATGAATATTCTGTCACATAAATTCCGTTAAATTTCTCTGAAACCACAGGTCAGTCAATCTTACTAACTATTAAGTCCTTATAGTAGTTTTCACAGCAGTCTAACCACCTTTATTGCCTTGAAATTTCATTAGCGATTTGACTTCTACAATTATTCTAGATGGAATTTTTTTCAATCTTAGCTCACTCACTACATTCATCCCTTCAACAAGCTGTGGTGAGAGTCAATTATATGCAAAATGCTGGACATAAAAAGATTAAGAGAGCTCATGGTCCAATGAAAGAAAGCAGGGGAGAGAGCAGGTGAGTTCATCCCAAACACTCCAGCTTGGCTCTATTTGCCCAGCCCTGCCTACTCCGGGAGCATCCCTATGACTGTGCCATCTACTGATGCCTTCTTCTTGTACAGGGCATCACATCTCCAAGGCTTTGGTTATGTTTTTACACATCTAGTCTGATGTTTTACACACATCTAGTCCGATTCATGGTTTGGTGCTAAGAGGTATTAATGAATTTCCATTAACTCAGGTGGTATTTAGAGAAACTTGGTCATGTGATGACTTGGAGAAGGCTTGGAATGAAATTAGTTGTTTGGGAAACCAGAGTAGTCCAGAGCTTTCCACTGAATAGCTGCAGAATAAGTATGAGTGTGTGTGTGTGTGTTGATCTGGAACTTTTTATAACAACTTAATTACATTTTAATTTGCCAAGGTTTCCCAAATAAATTCTAGAGAGGAGCCCTTTGCTGATGCTGGAAAAATGATAGATAATAACAAGAGACCCTTTTGAGCTACCCAAGTTAAAGTTTGGTTTGATCTGGATTTGTGTTTTTTCTAAATACTATTTTGGATCAGACCATGAAAGTATCCAAACTTCTTGTTCTTTGACTCAATGAAAAGTCTGAAATGAAGAAAGGGCCTAAATAATATTAAGGGAAAAGATATGCAGAATATTCAAGTTTTTTTGTTTTGTTTTGTTTTTGTATTTTTTTTAGGAATCTTGTTTTGTTTTCAAAGGAAATGTTGTTGTTATGTGCCCTCGAGTCAGACCCAACTCATAGTGACCCCTCTCAGGGTTTCCAAGGCCTTATCACTATGGAAATAGATTGCCCAACCTTTCTTCCAAGGAGTGGCTTGTGGGTTTGAACCACCAGCCTTCTGGTTAGCAGTCAAGTACCTTAGGCACTGTGTTACCAGAGCTCCTTAAAAAGGAAATAGCAGTTTAAAAATGCAAACTGTACTGATCTCCTTCTTAACCGTCCCCAGATCAGCATTTCTTCTTTTTAATGTTTGGTTTATGAGAGATCAATTTATATTCACCTTTTGAGGACTTTGCTTATATAACCTGAAAACATGCCTATATTTATATGAGAAGGGCTTAGGGGAATGCTTCTAAGTAACCAATGAAAGTGAAGTAAGACTTGTTAGATGGCACTGAGTTGGTTCTGACTCATAGTGACCCTATGCACAACAAAATAAAACACTACCCAGTTCTGCGTCAGCCTCACAATCCTGGCTATACCTGAGCCCATAGTTGCAGCCACTGTGTCAGTCCATCTCATTGAGGGCCTTCCTCTTTTTCACTGACCTTCCAATTTACCCGGCATGATATCCTTCTCAAGGGAATGGTCCCTTCTGACAACATGACCAAAGTGGGTGAGATGAAGTCTGCCCATTCTGACTTCCAAGGAGCATTCTGCCTGCCCTTTTTCCAGGACAGATTTGTGAGACTAGGAGGATGATAATAAGAGAAAAAAAGTTGGGCAAAAGCGTCAGGTGACCTTGATCTTCCTTTGGCTTGCTGTGAGATTTGGCCAACATGTCAGCCTCTCTAATCCTAGTAGAATAATTGAAATGAATATTACTTCCTACCCCCTGAGAGTGAATTGTTGTTGTTGTTATTATGTGCTGTCAAGTTGGACCTGGCTCATAGTGACCCCTCCTTTGGTTTCCGTGGCAGTATCATTACGGAAGTAGATTGCCTCATCTTCCTTCCAAGGAGTGGCTGGTGGGTTTGAATTGCCAGCCTTCTGGTTAACAGTCAAGTGCCTTAGGTACTACACTACCAGAGCTCCCTGAGAGTGAATAATACAGTAATAAAGCAATAGAGTTCTGGTACAGTAGTGCCTAAGGCACTTGATGGCTAACCAGAAGGCTGGTGGTTCAAACCCACCAGCCACTCCTTGGAAGGAAGATGGGGCAATCTACTTCCATAGTGATACTGCCTCGGAAACCCAAGGAGGGGTTGCTATGAGTCGGGTCTGACTCCACGGCACATAACAACAACAACAACAACAGCAAAGCAAAAGAAGAAGACTGACCTTTGAATAAATCACTTGTACAGGTTGAAATCTTCTGAGTTTGTCCTACTGTGGTGGCTTGAAAGTCTCTGTGAGGCTGAAGCCTATGCCACCAGTGTTTCAAATATCCACCCATGGTGGACAGGTTTCAGTAGAGCTTCCAGACTAATATAGACTGAGAAGAAGGATGGGGCAACCCACTTCTCAAAAAAATTGGCCAATGAAGACCTTATGAGTAACAGTGAAACACTGTCTGATACATTACTGAAAAAGTTTATGAATGGCCCTGAAACAACATCTGCTATGATGCCAGAAGGAGTTAAAAGCTTTCAGGTTATATAAGCAAAGTCCTCAAAAGGTGAATATAAATTGATCTCATTTCTAAGTAACATCTTTCATAAGTGTTTATGATCTGTTCACTAACCAGCTCTGATTTTATGCTGTCATTCTGTACACTTTCACACTCCCATCGCTTCTCTTGTTTTTCCTCTTTATAGTTTGGGCATGGTCAACAATAGTTGTGTTTGAGTTAAAAGTCTATTTTGGAGATTAAAAAAAAAAAGAAAAAAAAAGTGGGTTTCAAAACGTGGATACAGAGACAAAGCACATCTTTAGTCCAGAATTCACTTAAACCAGACCAGTTGCCATCAAGTCGACTCTGATTTGCAGTGACTCTGTGAGTCAGAGGAGAACTGTGCTCCATGGAGTTTTCAAGGGCTGATTTTTCAGAAGTAAAAATCAGACTTTCTTCCAACGTGCCTCCGGGTGGGCTTGAACCCCCTACCTTTCTAGATTAGCAGCTAAGCTCCATAACTATTTACATCACCCAGGAAGCCCTCATTCACTCAGGGCTTGTTAAAAACTAATCATAAGAGAAAACGATTAGATATGGAATTGTAAATCCCCAATGGATGACCATAAATAAAGGTTATGGTCATGATCACTAGATATCCCCTAGCAAGCAAAGTGCCCTGAGGAAGGCAAAGGATGCCCTAAGATCATCTGCAGTTATATGAGTATTAAAAAAAGAAAGATTCCTCTTCTTTTTTTTTCTATTCTGTGGGGAACTACTGTATCTAATTACTATTTGAAGACTAGAAACACCAACTCTTCTAAAATAATGTTCCCTCTGAAATTTCCAACAGTTATACAATTTGATTATGTAGAAATTTACTGCACATATGGCCCAGCAAGAGAATAATTATACTTTATTGATATCTTCTTACAATGCCATGAGAAAAAGGGAAAAAGAAAAGCTGGCTGAAGCTGTGAAAAATGAGATATATTTAAAACCTGAGATGTTGACTTTCCAAATTAGTTTCAAATTCAGATACCACATACATACACTTGTACTCACCTTCTCAGTCTCACTAGCACAAACAAGAAAACACTCCATGATTTTTTGGGCATTAGATATATAAATATAGATATCTATAGGTTGTGTTTGTATGTATATGTATGTATATTCATGACTCATAATTCACTGGTGTTATCCATCATTTCTATATTATTTCTTTAATACATGAAATCCTCAGTCTCTTAGCTTAGAAATAAATATTAAAGTATATGAAAATTATCATCTTCCCATCAGCCATGATGATAGTATTAATTTATATATTAACTATTAGTGTAGGTGGGAAATTATACTTGCCTCTTTTCCTGGAGGTTGCTTCTTATTAAAGAAGACTAGATACACATACCATAAAATGACATGAACTGAAATTCCTCTTCCCTCATTTATTTGTTAAAGAAAAAAATCTCTTGCAAATGTGTGTGTGTGTGTGTGTATACATGTACATACATATATTCATATACATACATATAAAATCACTGAACACTAATTATACTGTGTAGTGTCATAAGGGCATTTCTTTTTTTTTCTTCACTTGTAATGTTTCGTTAAATTTTGGAGGAAGCTTGAAAATTAATTATAATCAACTTGTCTCAACATTTCATTGCAGTAGAGAAATGTGAACAGAAGAAAAGAGAATAGCAATGCACCAATTAGATGAGAGGCATCCATTTGTTTTATAAAAGGATCAAAGCTTGTCCAGATTCCATTTAGAGTATTATAGGGGCTTAATAATTAGCTGTGGTAATACATTCTTAAGATTACAAATTACATAATTGGTGGTTGAAGATAATAAGAAAGATGACAGCTAGAACTCAGAATATTAGAAACAAATACAGACGATACCTAAATTCAGCACAACTTGGAAGAATGCCAATGAATACAGCCAATAGAAATAAATGCAGGGAGATCTTGAAATCCTAAATCTTGATACCTGTGTACATGACCACACTTGGAAATAGGATATGAGAAGACTTTATCAGTTAAGGTAACATGAAGTCATACCGGTTTAGAGTGAGTCCTAATCCAACATGACTGATGCCCTTAGAAAAAAAGAGACACAGAAAGAGAAAGAATAGCCATGCAACGATGCTTCTTCAAGTCAAGGAATCTTGGGGGCTACCTGAAGTTGGGAGAAATGACAAAGGATCACCCCTTAAAGACTTTAGAGGGAACATGGCACACCTATCATGTTGATTTCCACTTCTAGCCTCAGGAACTATGAGACAATAAATTTCTGTTCTTTATAAAGCATCCAATTTGTGGTATTTGTTACCATAGGCAACTAAAGCAACAATGGGTTCAAACACAGCAATGACTATGAGGATGACATAGGACCAGGCAATGTTTCATTTTGTTTTATGTAGAGTCACTATGATTTGGAGCCTACTCCGTGGCACCTACCAATAACAAGAAACTAATGCAGGAAGTATGCTCAAGGCATCATGGGATGGGGCTGAAGAGCTGTGTACCTAGTGAGAAGAATGAGGTTGACTCCTCCCTCTCTGTTTTGGTCCTTTAGTGCTGCTCTAACAGAAAAATACCACAAATGTGGATCTAACAAACAGGAGCTTATTCTCTTACATTTTTGGAGTTTAGAAGTCCAAGTTCAAAGTGCCAGCTCTAGAGGCCGAGTGAAAGTCCCTCGACCTTGGGCTTCAGTTCTGCCTCTTGCTCCCAGCCCAATGGAACTAGTGATATCTCTTCACTCAGGCAGCTGCTAACTGCTAAGGCTGGCAAACCCAAGGTTGACAAGTAAAGTGGCACCGTCCCAAAATTATCAAATCACACAGCAGGCCACTGATTCAAGTCCATTAACAGTCCCAAGATCAGCAGACGACATGGCAGGCTGCTGAATGACAACTCAGCTACATGCAGAGTTCAAGTGTGCCAAAAGCTGCTGAGACCCTTCTCAAAACTTCTCCTTATGTACTGGAAGTAGACCACATCCCTAAGGCAGTTATACTACTCCAGTAGATTCCACCATGGAGTTGATTACTAATCTTGCCATTGGGAATAACTATATTCAGCTGCTTGTTGTTGTTGTTATGTGCCATTGAGTCAGACGCGACTGATATTGACCCCTCCTTGGGTTTCCGAGGCAGTATCACTACAGAAGTAGATTGCCCAACCTTCCTTCCAAGGAGTGGCTGGTGGGTTTGAACCATCAGCCTTCTGGTTAGCAGTCAAGTGCTTTAGGCAGTACACTGCCTAGCCACTCAAAATCAGGCCCAGCCAACCTGACACATAATCTTAACTGTCACACCCTTTTATCGTCAGCTGGAAATCAGAAAAGACACAAGATGTTCATCATTCATCCATTCCACAGAAAAGTGATTTTCTAACATAGACTTTGATGGGTTACTGAGGTGGTGGGGAGAGCAAAGTGGCACAACTCATCTGCTGTGAGCTAGAGGCACTTTCAGCAAATATAGTCAAATATAGCATGAAGAAAAGAGTGTGAGATTTGGATTCAGAAGCTTAGAATTTTTTCATGGATTATAATCCTTGTTTTGTGTCTTAGTGGCTTTGTGATTTGCAGAGGTTCTTAAGGCTCTTGAGCATCAGTTATGTTATCTGTAAAATAAAAACACTGTTCATGCCTTCTGCAGGGCTACTGGGATGATTAAGCATGATGGCTTATGGGAATGCCCTCTGAAAATAATCGAAGTGCTAAAATCATCTGCTTTTAATTATGTGGCATTTTGATTAATTCAAATTGATAGCAGAGTCAGATCACAAGTGAATCAGCCATGTAAATGCCATGAATATGGGAAGAGTTATCAATATGGGAAGAACATTATGTATTTTGTAGAAAGAGCCTGGCTTCATGTATGCACAACCTAAGTAGTCACACAGGGTTGTGCTTACAAAGACCTTGAGCTTGGTTCATTGCTCTGCTGTCAACATCTTTAAATTCTTGATTTAAAAAAAAAAAAAAAAAAAAAAAACAGGTCTGACGTTTTTATTTTGTACTGGGCCTCATAAATTATGTAGCCAGACTTAGTTGGAGACATACTGGGCTTGTACATACTCAGATTAGTCGCAGAGCTAGTATATTAACCATTGGTGGTGGTGATGGTGATGTGCCATGGAGTCAGACTTGACTCATAGCGACTCCTCCTTGAGCTTTCGAGGCAGTATCACTATGGAAGTAGATTGCCCAACCTTCCTTCTGAGAAGTGGCTGGTGGGTTGAACTGCCAGCTTTCTGGTTAGCAGTCAAGTGCCTTAGGCACTATGCTACCAGAGCTCCTATATTAACCATTAGTTATTTATTTATACAGGAGCTCTGGTAGCATAGTGCCTAAGGCACTTGACTGCTAACCAGAAGGCTGGTGGTTCAAACCCACCGGCCACTCCTCAGAAGGAAGATGGGGCAATCTACTTCCATAGTGATACTGCCTTGGAAACCCAAGAAGGGGTTGCTATGAGTTGGGTCCAACTCAACGGCACATAACAACAAGAAAACATTTATTTGTACATTAGCTGTTCTCCATCTATTCATCCATCCATCCTTACAGACATATTCCCCTATGCAAGACAGGAGCCACTTGAGGAATGAAAGTTGTATATATGGATCTGGAGCTCAGGGAAGAGGAACTTGAAAAAAGAATTTGTTAAGTCTAATATATATCAGTAATTGATATATATGGCCAAGGCTAAGCACAATGATATAATATGTATTAACGCTGGTGGCATAGTGCCTAAGGCATTTGACTGCTAACCAGAAGGCTGAAGATTCAAACCCACCAGCTACTCCTAGGAAGGAAGATTGAGCAATCTACTTCTGTAGAGATACCGCCTCGGAAACCCAAGGAGGGGTCTCTATGAGTTGGAAATGACTCGATGGTAGTGAGTTTGGTCTTTTGGTTGGTTTATATGTATGTATGTATGAGTGTGTGTGTGTGTGTGTGT